>NW_028162391.1:0-5000 GCF_964263955.1 Coregonus lavaretus | reverse complement strand
ACACACACCGCGTCTCACAAAGACACGGCGGTTGGAAGCAAAAATCTCCAGACCAAAGGACAAATTTCCACCGGTCTAATGTCCATTGCTTGTCTCTTCTTCTTATTGGTGTCCTTTAGTTGTGGTTTCTTTGCAGCAATTCGACCATGAAGGCCTGATTCACACAGTCCCTTCTGAACAGTTGATGTTGAGATGTGTCTGTTACTTGAACTCTGTGCAGCATTTATTTGGGCTGTAATTTCTGAGGCTGGTAACGCTAATGAACTTCCTGCAGCAGAGGTAACTCTGGGTCTTCCTTTCCTCTTTCTCAATCTCCCCTCCCTTCTTCCTATCTCCCCATCTCCTCTTTCTCTCTCTGTCTCCTCCTTCCTTATTCCTGGATAGGACATCACAGGTACATATAGATGTCAGGTGTGTGTGTGTCAGGTGTGTGTGTGTGTGTCAGGTGTGTGTGTGTTTCAGGTGTGTGTGTGTGTCAGGTGTGTGTGTGTCAGGTGTGTGTGTGTCAGGTGTGTGTGTGTGTCAGGTGTGTGTGTGCTCCGTCTAAGACCGAGTCGCACGCTGCACCACCAGGCTCCTGGGAGGTGACCCATTTTCCATGATTCACCACTCAAACTCACACACACACACATTCACTCACACCACCACTTTGATCCAATCCAGGGCCTAATACCGTATTTGACTGCTCCATCAATTATGAATCAGCAACAACAGCAGACTTTTAACCACTCAAGTCTTCAGCAGAACGGGAGGGTTGAGAGGGAAATGTTGGTGTCTGGTGCTCTTAGAGTCATGTTGGTAGGTCAGGCTGGGTAGGCACGCTCTGTGTTGGTAGGTCAGGCTGGGTAGGCACGCTCTGTGTTGGTAGGACAGGCTGGGTAGGCACGCTCTGTGTTGGTAGGTCAGGCTGGGTAGGCACGCTCTGTGTTGGTAGGTCAGGCTGGGTAGGCACGCTCTGTGTTGGTAGGTCAGGCTGGGTAGATACGCTCTGTGTTGGTAGGCACGCTCTGTGTTGGTAGGTCAGGCTGGGTAGGTACGCTCTGTGTTGGTAGGTACGCTCTGTGTTGGTAGGTCAGGCTGGGTAGGCACGCTCTGTGTTGGGAGGTCAGGCTGGGTAGGCACGCTCTGTGTTGGGAGGTCAGGCTGGGTAGGCACGTTCTGTGTTGGTAGGTCAGGTTGGGTAGGCACGCTCTGTGTTGGTAGGCACGCTCTGTGTTGGTAGGACAGGATTACTTCATACCTGAGTCCTCGAACATGATTCCTTCATACCTGAGTCCTCTAACAGGATTCCTTCATACCTGAGTCCTCGAACAGGATTCCTTCATACCTGAGTCCTCTAACAGGATCCCTTCATACCTGAGTCATCTAACAGGATCCCTTCATACCTGAGTCCTCGAACAGGATTCCTTCATACCTGAGTCCTCTAACAGGATTCCTTCATACCTGAGTCCTCTAACAGGATCCCTTCATACCTGAGTCATCTAACAGGATCCCTTCATACCTGAGTCCTCGAACAGGATTCCTTCATACCTGAGTCCTCTAACAGGATCCCTTCATACCTGAGTCATCTAACAGGATCCCTTCATACCTGAGTCCTCGAACAGGATTCCTTCATACCTGAGTCCTCTAACAGGATCCCTTCATACCTGAGTCATCTAACAGGATCCCTTCATACCTGAGTCCTCGAACAGGATTCCTTCATACCTGAGTCCTCTAACAGGATCCCTTCATACCTGAGTCATCTAACAGGATCCCTTCATACCTGAGTCCTCGAACAGGATTCCTTCATACCTGAGTCCTCGAACAGGATCCCTTCATACCTGAGTCCTCGAACAGGATTCCTTCATACCTGAGTCCTCGAACAGGATCCCTTCATACCTGAGTCCTCTAACAGGATCCCTTCATACCTGAGTCCTCAAACAGGATCCCTTCATACCTGAGTCATCTAACAGGATCCCTTCATACCTGAGTCCTCGAACAGGATCCCTTCATACCTGAGTCCTCTAACAGGATCCATTCATACCTGAGTCCTCTAGCAGGGTTCTTCTATTAAGGTCTGCAGTGTATTAACTGAGTGGCGTTCTGCTGGCGCTGTGGCCCAGGGGTTAAGGAGACATGACCAGCTAGTTAGAGGCGTATGAAGGTGCTAAAGGCTGACGGCGACATTGGACGAGTGGGCTGATGTCAATGCCACAGAGGGGTGTGTGTGTGTGTGTGTGTGTGTGTGTGTGTGTGTGTGTGTGTGTGTGTGTGTGTGTGTGTGTGTGTGTGTGTGTGTGTGTGTGTGTGTGTGTGTGTGTGTGTGAAGTCAGAAGGACTTTGAGAGGTAGGTGTTAGTCAGACTACCTCCCCCAGTCTGGCTCCAGATCAATAGTCAATCCCAGTTCAAAAGGTAACACACATACACACACACACACACACTAGGCACATGCACACACACACACACACACTAGGCACATACACACACACACACACTAGGCACATGCACACACACACACACACACACACACACTAGGCACACGCACACACACACACACACACACACACACACACACTAGACACACACACACACACACATTAGACACATGCACACACACACACTAGACACACACACACACACACACACACACACACACATACTAGACACACACACACACATACTAGACACACACACACACACTAGACACACACACACACACACACACATTAGACACACACATACTAGACACACACACACACACTAGACACATGCACACACACACACACTAGACACACACACACACCCTTCCCCTCCATCACACACATCCAAGCTGTAATTATCTCCTGCTGTAGAAAGGGGTGTGTTACTGCGAAATTGTTAGCATGTGTTTTGTTGTGTGGCGTGGCGCGTGTGTTTGTGTGTGTATTTGTATCTGTGTGTTTCTAGTGTGTGTGTGTGTGTGTGTATGTGTCTAGTGTGTGTGTGTGTAGTGTGTGTGTGTGTGTGTGCATGTGTCTAGTGTGTGTACAGTGGGGTAAAAAAGTATTTAGTCAGCCACCAATTGTGCAAGTTCTCCCACTTAAAAAGATGAGAGAGGCCTGTAATTTTCATCATAGGTACACGTCAACTATGACAGACAAATTGAGCATTTTTTTTCCAGAAAATCACATTGTAGGATTTTTAATGAATTTAGTTGCAAATTATGGTGGAAAATAAGTATTTGGTCACCTACAAACAAGCAAGATTTCTGGCTCTCACAGACCTGTAACTTCTTCTTTAAGAGGCTCCTCTGTCCTCCACTCATTACCTGTATTAATGGCACCTGTTTGAACTTGTTATCAGTATAAAAGACACCTGTCCACAACCTCAAACAGTCACACTCCAAACTCTACTATGGCCAAGACCAAAGAGCTGTCAAAGGACACCAGAAACAAAATTGTAGACCTGCACCAGGCTGGGAAGACTGAATCTGCAATAGGTAAGCAGCTTGGTTTGAAGAAATCAACTGTGGGAGCAATTATTAGGAAATGGAAGACATACAAGACCACTGATAATCTCCCTCGATCTGGGGCTCCACGCAAGATCTCACCCCGTGAGGTCAAAATGATCACAAGAACGGTGAGCATAAATCCCAGAACCACACGGGGGGACCTAGTGAATGACCTGCAGAGAGCTGGGACCAAAGTAACAAAGCCTACCATCAGTAACACACTACGCCGCCACGGACTCAAATCCTGCAGTGCCAGACGTGTCCCCCTGCTTAAGCCAGTACATGTCCAGGCCCGTCTGAAGTTTGCTAGAGTGCATTTGGATGATCCAGAAGAGGATTGGGAGAATGTCATATGGTCAGATGAAACCAAAATATAACTTTTTGGTAAAAACTCAACCCGTCGTGTTTGGAGGACAAAGAATGCTGAGTTGCATCCAAAGAACACCATACCTACTGTGAAGCATGGGGGTGGAAACATCATGCTTTGGGGCTGTTTTTCTGCAAAGGGACCAGGACGACTGATCCGTGTAAAGGAAAGAATGAATGGGGCCATGTATCGTGAGATTTTGAGTGAAAACCTCCTTCCATCAGCAAGGGCATTGAAGATGAAACGTGGCTGGGTCTTTCAGCATGACAATGATCCCAAACACACCGCCCAGTCAACGAAGGAGTGGCTTAGCCAGTCTCCAGATCTCAACCCCATAGAAAATCTTTGGAGGGAGTTGAAAGTCTGTGTTGCCCAGTGACAGCCCCAAAACATCACTGCTCTAGAGGAGATCTGCATGGAGGAATGGGCCAAAATACCAGCAACAGTGTGTGAAAACCTTGTGAAGACTTACAGAAAACGTTTGACCTGTGTCATTGCCAACAAAGGGTATATAACAAAGTATTGAGCAACTTTTGTTATTGACCAAATACTTATTTTCCACCATAATTTGCAAATAAATTCATTAAATATCCTACAATGTGATTTTCTTATTCTGTCTGTCATAGTTGACGTGTACCTATGATGAAAATTACAGGCCTCTCTCATCTTTTTAAGTGGGAGAACTTGCACAATTGGTGGCTGACTAAATACATTTTTACCCCACTGTATGTGTGTGTATGTGTGTGTGTGCATGTGTCTAGTGTGTGTGCGTGTGTCTAGCGTGTGTGTGCATGTGTCTAGCGTGTGTGTGCATGTGTCTAGTGTGTGTGTATGTGTGTGTGTGTGTGTGTGTGTGTGTGTACATGTGTCTAGTGTGTGTGTGTCCTGCCGTATGTATTCATGCAACTGCCTCCAGTAATGACACAGCAATGTCCAGCAGACAGACGGTACGTCCGAAATTACACCCTACTCCCTTTATAGTGCACTCCTTTGGCTCAGGGCCCTTAGCACTGTATAGGGAATAGGGTGCCATTTGGGACGCGATCAGAGAGCTACGTCATCCATCTACTCCTCTGTCCCAGCGTTGGGATGGGCCGTCGTTAGGCTAAGTGATATGACAGTCTGGAGAATGGGAGCCAAGGCGACGCATCCCAAATGGCACC
>NW_028162392.1:0-19253 GCF_964263955.1 Coregonus lavaretus | reverse complement strand
ATTAATGCCATTGATTGGCTAGAGATACACAACTGCTCTCCAATGAATGGAGAACTGCTAAACTGCTCTTAATATTCAAACATAATACTGTAAATAGACAAAATGTTCTGTGTGTCGTGTTGCAAAATTCCGGTATCCTTCAACCAGAAGGCCTGATGGGAGGATTCAGGATTTCCTGCTGATTCCCTCCTGATTCTGGGAATATTCCAACCGGGATTTCTGAAAAACCAGGGAACACACACACACATACGCAAGTAAGCACACACACCACACACACACTGTTTCTCCACTGAGGGTTTGTCATAACTCAGTGGGCTCAGTGGCGTAGGGTGAGTTATGGTCGTGTCACCGCAGGTAGGGGAAACATGTGTGTTAACCCCCTACACACACACACACACACACCACACACACATACACACACACACAAACACACACACACACACACACACCACACACCACTCACCCATACACACGCACAGAGACCACACACACACACACTCACACATACCCTCAACATGCGTTTATTTATAAAACGCCACCTCATTCCAAATCATTGGTGTCCAGAATAACAGTGGCAGTGTAAATGACAAAATGATTTATAGGAATATTCCCAAAATAAAGTCCTATGCCATGGGGACAAGGGCAATAATTCAGAGGAAGGAGAACACGCACGCACGCACGCACACACACACACACACACACACACACACACACACACACACACACAACATAAACACAAACATGGTGTCCAGTGTATTTCAGTGAGGCTGCTCTCATGCCCTTTTGAATATTAATATGTGGCGCGACGGCAATGACAATAGTCCGATAAAACAGCTCTGTAGATTTATGTGCTACAAAATGTCTATCGCTCAGGTGTGTGTGTCAGTGTATAAGCGAGAGAGAGAGCAAGAGAGAGAAAGAAAGAGAGAAAGAGAGAGAGAAAGAGAGAACGAGAAAAGAACAAAACAAAAGAAAGGAGAAGAGAGACTGTAAAATATTGTATTTCTCAGAAGTGAGAACTCTTCCTTTGTTTGACATTTTTCCTATGTGAATTGATTTCTCTGTGAATTGATTCCTCTGTGAATTGATTTCTCTGTGAATTGTCAAAGCATGAAATGAGTGTAACAGTGGGAAATGACTCTTCTATTTAAACATGTCTGGATTGTCTCTCTGTGCTGATGTTAATGACTTTATCATACCATAGTAATAATTATACACTCACTATGGAGGGGCTCAGAGAGAGAGAGAGAGAGAGAGAGAGAGAGAGAGAGAGAGAGAGAGAGAGAGAGAGAGAGAGAGAGAGAGAGAGAGAGAGAGAGAGAGAGAGAGAGAGAGAGAGAGAGAGAGAGAGAGAGAGAGAGAGAGAGAGAGAGAGAGAGAGAGAGAGAGAGAGAGAGAGAGAGAACTTTGATATTTTATTAACAATGCTGTGCAGGAGCTCGAAGGAGGCGAGTGTGTTTGTGTGTGCATTTAAGCTTTACTTTATCAACTATTTTTCAATGTTCCATCAACAGAAATATCTACGCTCATTTTAGCATAAACATATAAAGTTGGGTCCAATATACTGTATTGGCAGCCTTGACTTTACAATGAAGTTCAATAGAACAGAATGGTCTGTTTTCTCTTTTCAAAACCTCCTATGTACTTAGTAGTCAAGATGTGGCTGATGTGAGAAGGGTTTTACATGATCCTTTTCTCACCCTCTCTCCTACCTCTGTCATGGCCTGAGTCATAACATCATAAGATGCCTCTCAATTCAATTCAATTTCAATTGAAGGGCTTTAATGGCATGGGAAACGTATGTTAACATTGCCAAAGCAAGTGAAGTAGATAGTAAACAAAAGTGAAATAAACAATAAATATTAACAGTAAACATTACACTCAGAAGTTCCAAAAGAATAAAGAAATGTAAAATGTCATATTATGTCTATATACAGTGTTGTAACAATGTGCAAATAGGAAACAAGTACAAATGGGAAAATAAATAAACATAAATATGGGTTGTATTTACAATGATGTTTGTTCTTCACTGGTTGCCCTTTTCTTGTGGCAACAGGTCACAAATCTTGCAGCTGTGATGGCACACTGTGGTTTTTCACCCAGTAGATAAGCCTCTCTCTCTCTCTCTCTCTCTCTCTCTCTCTCTCTCTCTCTCTCTCTCTCTCTCTCTCTCTCTCTCTCTCTCTCTCTCTCTCTCTCTCTCTCTCTCTCTCTCTCTCTCTCTCGCTCTCTCGCTCTTTCTCTCTCTCTGACCTCAATCTCCCATCTTCTCTCTCTCTCTTTCCCTGTTCCACACTTTATTTTCCTCTCCTCTCTCTCTCTCTCTAGGATGTACCCTATCCCCCAGCTCTGTGTGTGGTGCAGTATAAAGTCGCTACGTGAATGTGTTATGTTCCCAAGGCAACAGCTGCTACATCTTTTAATGTAGGAACTGTTAGCATCTGTTCAGTCTTCATGAGTTCCTGCTCACTTCACAGAGAACACACACACATGCGCACGCATGCACACTCGAAAGCACGCACCTACCCACGCACACTCGCATGCACCCACGCACGCAAGCACATATGCGCACATGCATACACACACACACACACATGCATGCACAAACACACACATACACACTCAAACACAGGTTTATGAGTCCCTGGTCAGCCTGTAGTGAATGCAGGAGGCTACACTAGAGTCCATTTGAATGGTGTAGTTAACATGAACAGCAGAATATGGAGACAAAAGCTGCACAGCATCCACAGCCAGTGTGTTTGTGTGATAAAAACTGTATATGTATGTGTGTGTTGGCATGTTCTGGCATGTGTGTGTTTGTGTGTGTGTTTATGTGTGTGTGCGTGTGTGTGTATGTGTGTGTTAAATTGGTGTCTGTGTCTTTGTGTGTGTGTGGTTGTGTGACTCAGATTCCCTCAACACCCTGGAGGGGGAAATCTGCCTGTCCATTTGGGGGGTGTCATCACTTTGAGAGACACCTGGCACGGCCTGGTTGGTGCCAGGAGGGGTGTGTGTGTCTGTGTATATGTGTATGTGGCAGGGGGTTTACAGATAGGACAGGACTGCCGAAACCACCTGAGATCACGGGACATGCACACACACAAACACACAAACTACAAACACACACACACGCTCTCTCTTCCAGTTATGGAATAGGCTTTATGTGAGTTAATGGCCTGTGTTCTGTTGACTGTAATGTCATAACAATCAGAACAGTAAAATACTGACACCATTACCTTTGCTGCCATTCTCCAAATGCTACTGTAGCCCAGCCTAACACAAACAAACACACACACAAACACACACATGTGAGCATATGTGTGTGTCTATATCATGGTAAACTGGCCTAATTCCCTCTCAGTCACAGATGGCCTCTGCCATATGGCCTGACACATATCCCACAAACCACTGGGGCAGCTGGGATGGCTGACTGTGACACCAGGGCTCTGGTGGCAGTCTGCGAAAGGGGTGTGTGATGGCAGTCTGGGCTGTGGATGCCTGCACTGTGGGAGTGGGAACAGCAGGGGTATTAGTGGCAGCTGTGGAGCTGGGGGGAGTGGCGGAGATGGGGCGAGTCTTAGACCAGCATGGGGAGCTTTAGTCTGGGATGGGTCGGGAGGGTGAGATGGAAGGGCCTGAGAGCAGTAGCAGCTGTGACATGGAGAGGATTGGTGGGAGATGGGGAATACGGGCAGAGGATGAGGTAGACATGGGGGGAGGATGAGGATGGGGAGACGGGGGGAGTATGGGGGAGACTGGGGGAGGATGGGGGAGACTGGGGGAGGATGGGGGAGACTGGGGGAGGATGGGGGAGACTGGGGGAGGATGGGGAGACTGGGGGAGACTGGGGGAGGATGGGGAGACTGGGGGAGGATGGGGGAGTGGAGGGAGGATGGGGTAAATGGGGGGAGGATGGGGGAGACTGGGGGAGGATGGGGGAGCGGAGGGAGGATGGGGTAAATGGGGGGAGGATGGGGGAGACTTGGGGAGGATGGGGAAGATGGGGGGAGGATGAGGTAGACATGGGGGTAGGATGAGGATGGGGAGACGGGGGGAGTATGAGGAAGACGGGGGAGTATGAGGATGGGGAGACGGGGGAGTATGGGGGAGACTGGGGGAGTATGGGGGAGCGGAGGGAGGATGGGGTAAATAGGGGGAGGATGGGGGAGACTGGGGGAGGATGTGGGAGCGGAGGGAGGATGGGGTAAATGGGGGGAGGATGGGGGAGACTGGGGGAGGATGGGGAAGATGGGGGGAGGTTGAGGTAGACATGGGGGGAGGATGAGGATGGGGGAGACTGGGGGAGGTTGGGGGAGACTGGGGGAGGATGAGAGAGACTGTGGGAGGATGGAGGAGACTGGGGGAGGATGGGGAAGATGGGGGAGGATGAGGTAGACATGGGGGGAGGATGAGGATGGGGAGATGGGGGGAGTTTGAGGGAGACTGGGGGAGGATGGGGGGAGGCTGGGGGAGACTGGGGGAGGATGGGGGAGACGGGGGGAGTATGGGGGAGACTGGGGGAGGATGGGGGAGCGGAGGGAGGATGGGGTAAATAGGGGGAGGATGGGGGAGACTGGGGGAGGATGTGGGAGCGGAGGGAGGATGGGGTAAATGGGGGGAGGATGGGGGAGACTGGGGGAGGATGGGGAAGATGGGGGGAGGATGAGGTATACATGGGGGGAGGATGAGGATGGGGGAGACTGGGGGAGGTTGGGGGAGACTGGGGGAGGATGAGGGAGACTGTGGGAGGATGGAGGAGACTGGGGGAGGATGGGGAAGATGGGGGAGGATGAGGTAGACATGGGGGGAGGATGAGGATATGGGGGGAGTTTGAGGGAGACTGGGGGGGGATGGGGGAGGATGGGGGAGACTGGGGGAGGATGGGGGAGACGGGGGGAGTATGGGGGAGACTGAGGGAGGATGGGGGAGCGGAGGGAGGATGGGGTAAATAGGGGGAGGATGGGGGAGACTGGGGGAGGGTGTGGGAGCGGAGGGAGGATGGGGTAAATGGGGGGAGGATGGGGGAGACTGGGGGAGGATGGGGAAGATGGGGGGAGGATGAGGTAGACATGGGGGGAGGATGAGGATGGGGGAGACTGGGGGAGGTTGGGGGAGACTGGGGGAGGATGAGGGAGACTGGGGGAGGATGGGGGAGACTGGGGGAGGATGGGGAAGATGGGGGAGGATGAGGTAGACATGGGGGGAGGATGAGGATGGGGAGATGGGGGGAGTTTGAGGGAGACTGGGGGAGGATGGGGGAGACGGGGGGAGTATGAGGGAGACTGGGAGAGGATTTTTTTTCTTTACCCTTACCTTAACCTAAACTTAACCCTTAACTTTTGAATCTGACGTTTGGAGCAACTTCGAACTTTAACGTTTGGAGAACGTGGATGAACTTCTAATTTTTCAGAAGTTGTAGTATAAAAGGGCCCAGATGTTGCCAGTGAAATGGCTCTTTAATTAGCATAGAAACGGATGGAGTTGAGTGGCTTGTTTAAAGCCAGGCAGAAGGAAGAGTAGTGAAGCAGCAGCAGATTACAGCCTAATGAAAAACATTTCTTCACCGCTGTTTAGCGCTCATTAACATGGAAAAGCCTTTCATTTCCTCAGCTTCACCGTAAAGATCTCCTCCGCAGCGTACACACATAAACAGATAGGCACTCAAGTACGTACATGCACACACATCAGGCAGGTCACCCGTGATACAAGTCAGTATTCGACGTCCATCCATGTCTGAGGACGTCTGGAGATGACGTGGAAACTGGGCACTAGGTGTAACAGTGAGCGCTGTTACCTTAAGTAGGTTTTTGTTTTGATAGTGTATTGTAAATGTGGGTGGGTGTGTGTAGCTGACTCTGGTTACAAAGGTTGCATGTTCAAATCCAGTGACAGAAAGTTAATTGTTTTTTAAGCTTATCCCTAACCTTAACCATTCAGATTTAATGCCTGACCTTAAGAATTCTGAGTTAATGCCTAAACTTAACCTTGGAAAGATACAGAGTAGTAACCAAACACTTGAAAATGTGACGTTTGGAACAACTTTGAAATTTGATGTTTGGGAAACATGAATTAACGTCTAATTCTGACGTGAAACTGTGAGAGCTTGTTGTACACGCTCATGCACACACACAAATATTTTGCTGTGTGGACAGTGGACCAAATTAGTGTGTGTGTGTGTCGGTGTATATTTAAAGGTATGTTTATATATATATATATATATATATATATATATATATACAGTATACAGTGGGGAGAACAAGTATTTGATACACTCCCGATTTTGCAGGTTTTCCTACTTACAAAGCATGTAGAGGTCTGTAATTTTTATCATAGGTACACTTCAACTGTGAGAGACGGAAACTAAAACAAAAATACAGGTATGTTTATATATATATATATATATACAGTATACAGTGGGGAGAACAAGTATTTGATACACTGCCGATTTTGCAGGTTTTCCTACTTACAAAGCATGTAGAGGTCTGTAATTTATATCATAGGTACACTTCAACTGTGAGAGACGGAACCTAAAACAAAAATCCAGAAAATCACATTGTATGATTTCTTAAGTAATTAATTTGCATTTTATTGCATGACATAAGTATTTGATACATCAGAAAAGCAAAACTTAATATTTGGTACAGAAACCTTTGTTTGCAATTACAGAGATCATACGTTTCCTGTAGGTCTTGACCAGGTTTGCACACACTGCAGCAGGGATTTTGGCCCACTCCTCCATACAGACCTTCTCCAGATCCTTCAGGTTGCGGGGCTGTCGCTGGGCAATACGGACTTTCAGCTCCCTCCAAAGATTTTCTATTGGGTTCAGGTCTGGAGACTGGCTAGGCCACTCCAGGACCTTGAGATGCTTCTTACGGAGCCACTCCTTAGTTGCCCTGGCTGTGTGTTTCGGGTCGTTGTCATGCTGGAAGATCCACCCACGACCCATCTTCAATGCTCTTACTGAGGGAAGGAGGTTGTTGGCCAAGATCTCGCGATACATGGCCCCATCCAACCTCCCCTCAATACGGTGCAGTCGTCCTGTCCCCTTTGCAGAAAAGCATCCCCAAAGAATGATGTTTCCACCTCCATGCTTCACGGTTGGGATGGTGTTCTTGGTGTTGTACTCATCCTTCTTCTTCCTCCAAACACGGCGAGTGGAGTTTAGACAAAAAGCTCTATTTTTGTCTCATCAGACCACATGACCTTCTCCCATTCCTCCTCTGGATCATCCAGATGGTCATTGGCAAACTTCAGATGGGCCTGGACATGCGCTGGCTTGAGCAGGGGGACCTTGCGTGCGCTGCAGGATTTTAATCCATGACGGCGTAGTGTGTTACTAATGGTTTTCTTTGAGACTGTGGTCCCAGCTCTCTTCAGGTCATTGACCAGGTCCTGCCGTGTAGTTCTGGGCTGATCCCTCACCTTCCTCATGATCATTGATGCCCCACGAGGTGAGATCTTGCATGGAGCCCCAGACCGAGGCTGATTGACCGTCATCTTGAACTTCTTCCATTTTCTAATAATTGCGCCAACAGTTGTTGCCTTCTCACCAAGCTGCTTGCCTATTGTCCTGTAGCCCATCCCAGCCTTGTGCAGGTCTACAATTTTATCCCTGATGTCCTTACACAGCTCTCTGGTCTTGGCCATTGTGGAGAGGTTGGAGTCTGTTTGATTGAGTGTGTGGACAGGTGTCTTTTATACAGGTAACGAGTTCAAACAGGTGCAGTTAATACAGATAATGAGTGGAGAACAGGAGGGCTTCTTAAAGAAAAACTAACAGGTTTGTGAGAGCCAGAATTCTCACTGATTGGTAGGTGATCAAATACTTATGGCATGCAATAAAATGCAAATTAATAACTTAAAAATCATACCATGTGATTTTCTGGATTTTTGTTTTAGATTCCGTCTCTCACAGTTGAAGTGTACCTATGATAAAAATTACAGACCTCTACATGCTTTGTAAGTAGGAAAACCTGCAAAATCGGCAGTATATCAAATACTTGTTCTCCCCACTGTATATATACATATATATGTGTGTCCACCAGTCCTGTAGATACCTTCATCCCAGCTCCCAGCAAAACATCTGAGAGTAGCAGCTCTAAGCAAAAGAGGAGGAGCAGGATTAGCTAGCTCTACCAGCTCAGCCCTGATCTATAGACAACTAACATACAATCAATGGCTGCTCAGCTAATGGATTGCTAATCGCTAATGAAGTAAACAAACCAACATGCCGATAATTTGGACAACACAACAAGCTCTCAAAGTTTCACATCAGAATTTGATGTTCATCCATGTTTCTCAAACATCAAATTTCGAAGTTGTTCCAAACGTCAAATTTAGAATGATTTAAGGTTTAGGAATTAACTCCACATTTTTAAGGTAAGGGTTAAGTTTAGGCATTTCACTCCGAATTCTTAAGGTTAGGCATTAACTCAGAATGGTTAAGGTAAGGGTTAAGGTTAGGGATAAGCTTAAAACACAAATACCTTTCTATCACTGGAATTGAACATGCAACCTTTGTAAACAGAGGCAGCTACATACATCCATCCACCATCCCCATATATAATGCGCTAGCAAAACCGAAACCTCCTTGAAGGTAACAGCGCTCACTGTTACTCCTAGCTGTTGCTCCTAGTGGCCTGTTTCCACGTCATCTCCAGACGTCTTTGTCACGGCCTGACATTGAGATCTCTAGTTGAGTTGGTCAGGGTGTGAAATCTAATTTATATATTTCTATGTTGGCCGAGTGTGGTTCCCAATCAGAGGCAGCTGTCGGTCGTTGTCTCTGATTGGGGATCATACTTAGGCAGCCATGTTGCCTACCTTAGTTGTGGGATCTTGTTTCTGTTTGGATTGTTTGATATTTAGCCTCTTGAACTTCACGTTCTGTTGGATTTTGCTATTTTGTCTGTGTTTATTAAAATAAACAACTATGTACGCATACCACCTTGGTCCGATCCTTTACACAACGAACGTGACAGTCTTCAGACACGGATGGATGTCGAATACTGACTTGTATCACAGGTGACCTGCGTGGGACAACACTCATATCTCAACCATAATGAAGTTAATTAGCAGTTTTCTATGATTGTATCTACTATATATACAGTTTGTTAGGCTTTTAACTTGAACAGTTCTTTTAGTTTTTTTGTGTTCACTCAGTTTCAGACTTCAAAGTAAGTTTTATAATAATGGTGACGATATTGTCATGGAGACATCTCACGTCACACTGTGTCTGTCAGCTTGATGCCATCTGGTCATCCTGCTCTCTTCACACACACACACACACACACACACACACACACACACACACACACACACACACACACACACACACACACACACACACACACACACACACACACACACACATATACACACACACACACACACACACACACACACACACACACACACACACATAGACATACACACACATACACACACATACACACACACACACACACATACTTTATTTTCCTTTTCATAAAGAGATCAACTCAAAACCTGCTCACCTAAATCACTCATTAGCTTCAAATCAAGGCTATCCTGAAAGCTTCAAAACGTTATTTTCACATCTTAGTGATCAAATATGTTTTGATGGACCAATCTGCCAAGCACAGGTGTGAGTGTATTTGTGTGTACTTGTGTGTACCTGTGTGTTTGTGTTTGTATGTGTATGTTTTGATTTGTTAGGTTCCTGAAGGTTTCTGGAGTGTTGAATCGCTGCCTGCTAATTATCTATAGGCTATATTTCAACTTGTCAATTAAAAAATATTTTCTAGTTTTAATTAAGGTGTGTTCCGCCTCCTTATTAATTCACATAGAAGTAGCCCATTTCGGTGTTGCAGACAATTTATGTTTGAGGCTTTACTGAGCTGGACAAACTTCTCTCTTTGACAAGAGCCCAAGCACTTCCCCAGATCAAGTATGCATACATTTGCACATCTCCAGTCAGAACAGAACAGAACCTGTACAAACTTTTTCACAAAATAGCCTTCATTTCTCAGAACAAGAATAGACTGACGAGTTTCAGAAGAAAGTTCTTTGTTTCTGGCCATTTTGAGCCTGTAATCGAACCCACAATTGCTGATGCTCATGATACTCAACTAGTCTCAAGAAGGCCAGTTTTATTGCTTCTTTTATCAGCACAACAGTTTTCAGCTGTGCTAACATAATTGCAAAAGGGTTTTCTAATGATCAATTAGCCTTTTAAAATGATTAACTTGGATTAGCAAACACAACGTGCCATTGGAACACAGGACTGATGGTTGCTGATAATGGGCCTCTGTATGCCTATGTAGATATTCCATAAAAAATCAGCCGTTTCCATCTACAATAGTCATTTACAACATTAACAATGTCTACACTGTATTTCTGATCAATTTGATGTTATTTTAATGGACAAAAAAATTGCTTTTCTTTTTAAAACAAGGACATTTCTAAGTGACCCCAAACTTGTGAATGGTAGTGTATATATGGAGCATCATATATTTACTGTTTTATTCACGTTTTCACGTACTGGTGACAAATCATGCATTCCTATTCTTGCAGAGATTGTAATGGACACATATGATGTGTGTAAAATACTTTTTGGAAGGTTGTACTGATTATGATGAGCTAGTGATAAGCTAAATGTCAGCTATGTGTGGTGCCATGTTTGTTGACATCATACAATGCATTCTGGTTGTCACGTAAACGTTTGTCAGACCAAAGATGTTATAACAAAACGAGGTGAAGGGATGGTTCACTCGACTGACTTGGATTGTAACTATCGTTACTCAGGGTTAACAGCTCAGACCCCCCTTTCCAGGGATTTTATTTTTATTTAGTTTATAAACTTCTCCTGTGTTTGCCCCCCATTTATTTATAAATCCACCATCATAGTAATATTTCCTGCATCATATACAGTGGGGAAAAAAAGTATTTAGTCAGCCACCAATTGTGCAAGTTCTCCCACTTAAAAAGATGAGAGAGGCCTGTAATTTTCATCATAGGTACACGTCAACTATGACAGACAAATTGAGAAAAAAAAATCCAGAAAATCACATTGTAGGATTTTGAATGAATTTATTTGCAAAGTATGGTGGAAAATAAGTATTTGGTCACCTACAAACAAGCAAGATTTATGGCTCTCACAGACCTGTAACTTCTTCTTTAAGAGGCTCCTCTGTCCTCCACTCGTTACCTGTATTAATGGCACCTGTTTGAACTTGTTATCAGTATAAAAGACACCTGTCCACAACTTCAAACAGTCACACTCCAAACTCCACTATGGCCAAGACCAAAGAGCTGTCAAAGGACACCAGAAACAAAATTGTAGACCTGCACCAGGCTGGGAAGACTGAATCTGCAATAGGTAAGCAGCTTGGTTTGAATACATCAACTGTGGGAGCAATTATTAGGAAATGGAAGACATACAAGACCACTGATAATCTCCCTTGATCTGGGGCTCCACGCAAGATCTCACCCGGTGGGGTCAAAATGATCACAAGAATGGTGAGCAAAAATCACAGAACCACACAGGGGGACCTAGTGAATGACCTGCAGAGAGCTGGGACCAAAGTAACAAAGCCTACCATCAGTAACACACTACGCCGCCAGGGACTCAAATCCTGCAGTGCCAGACGTGTCCCCCTGCTTAAGCCAGTACATGTCCAGGCCCGTCTGAAGTTTGCTAGAGTGCATTTGGATGATCCAGAAGAGGATTGGGAGAATGTCATATGGTCAGATGAAACCAAAATAGAACTTTTTGGTAAAAACTCAACTCGTCGTGTTTGGAGGACAAAGAATGCTGAGTTGCATCCAAAGAACACCATACCTACTTTGAAGCATGGGGGTGGAAACATCATGCTTTGGGGCTGTTTTTCTGCAAAGGGACCAGGACGACTGATCCGTTTAAAGGAAAGAATGAATGGGGCCATGTATCGTGAGATTTTGAGTGAAACCTCCTTCCATCAGCAAGGGCATTGAAGATGAAACGTGGCTGGGTCTTTCAGCATGACAATGATCCCAAACACACCGCCCAGGCAACGAAGGAGTGGCTTCGTAAGAAGCCTTTCAAGGTCCTGGAGTGGCCTAGCCAGTCTCCAGATCTCAACCCCATAGAAAGTCTTTGGAGGGAGTTGAAAGTCTGTTTTGCCCAGCGACAGCCCCAAAACATCACTGCTCTAGAGGAGATCTGCATGGAGGAATGGGCCAAAATACCAGCAACAGTGTGTGAAAACCTTATGAAGACTTACAGAAAACGTTTGACCTGTGTCATTGCCAACAAAGGGTATATAACAAAGTATTGAGAAACTTTTGTTATTGACCAAATACTTATTTTCCACCATAATTTGCAAATAAATTCATAAAAAATCCTACAATGTGATTTTCTGGATTTTTTTTTCTCATTTTGTCTGTCATAGTTGACGTGTACCTATGATGAAAATTACAGGCCTCTCTCATCTTTTTAAGTGGGAGAACTTGCACAATTGGTGGCTGACTAAATACTTTTTTCCCCCACTGTACTTTAATTAATATCTACCCCCCATGGACTTGAAATCCCCCACAAATGAAATGAACCCCTCCACAAACACCCCTAAAATGGTTTCGCCCAAATCTGGCAACCCTGTTTAGCGTTCATGCTACGGTTAGGCTAGGTATTAGGCTTGTACTTTGGGGGTGATGATCTGTGAGGTGATAACATTTTATTTGCTTTTAGATTTGTCAAAAACTGTAAACGACTTGTCAAGTCATGTGCTCTGGTTCTTGTATACACTGTAACAAGTACATCAAATATTTGTAATATGCTGAAAAGTGGCCAAACTAAGTTCATACTTTTCGGGCAATGGGCGCAGCCATCTTTGACTTTGTTTATTTGTAATTTATAGTGATTAGCATTCTGGGATTAGGACATTTTCACTTGTCAAACATAAACAATATTACATTTCTCCCTTGTGCTCAGCAGAGATGTGGTACATTGTAAACAAGTCTAGCTATTAGGTCGCTAACTTATGTTTATTTTTTTTGTCAGTGCAACCTGTTATTTAGACTGGTTTATGGAATGAGTTTGGCTGTGGATGTGTTCCCTTTGATGCTTGGATGATGAAGTTCGCATTTGTCTTTTGATAATTGAGGAATAAAGTTGTGAAGACCTTTATTTCCCATGAGTACAAAACATTGTTTAGATGCTTTTCAGACAGCAATGCTGTTTAGACACGTTTGTTGCATCATACGTTCTGTTGCTGATTGTTCCAATCACATATTTACGATGGTACGCTACAAAGACCACTCAACAATGATCACAAATATGTGATCGTACGCGTCAAAGGGTTAACCCTTATCCTAACCCTAAACTTAAACCTTACCCTAACCCTAGCCCTAACCTTTACCTTCACCCTATGTCACGGAATCAGCCGAGGCTGCTCCTCCTCCTTGCTCGGGCAGGCTTCGGCGTTCGTCGTCCCCGGAGTACTAGCTGCCACCGATCTATGTTTCGGTGTTTGACTTGTTTTGTCCTGATTGTGTACACCTGTTCCCCATTATGTTGTATTGTATTCCCTATTTAACCCTCTGTCGTTCATTGTGTGTTGTGTGTTATTGTATGTCGTCATCGGCAGTGTTCGTGTGCGGGTTGTTTATCCTCCTTATGTGGAGATTGTTTTCCTACTCTGGTTACTTTTGAGTAAAGTACGTTTCCAGTAAGCTCTGTGTCCTGCGTTTGACTTCGCCTACCGCATTTCACCGTCGCATTCTGACACCCTAACCCTTATTCTAAACCTAACCCTAACCGTAAACTTAGCAAGCAGTTGCTTATCAACATGTATGACTATCTGGACTATCCGAAAAAAGTGTGACTGAGATTTCTAAAATAATTTATCCTCTTGTTGTGGTGGTTAACCCCAGACAGCCTGTCAGTCTGTGTTTGCAAACATTTCAGTACGAGGGCGATGCGCGCAAGTTGGTGGCAGAACAATAGTGGGTTGTTAAAGAACACCAGCAAATAAAGCCTCTAGTTACATGTTGCTTATGAGCGCATTTCACACTACTTTTGGATTATAATTCGATTTTAAGGCTCGTATGAATGTCCTGCTTAATTGTTTGTGTCATCATCGCAAATCAACTGCATTATACTTTAAAAAACACTAACTTCAAACAGTAAAATGCCTCTTTGGCTAGCTTTTTCTACAGCCTATATCAATGAGCGTTAGTTAATAACTGCTGCATCCAAAATAGTTATTTTGTAAAGATAACAACCAAATATAATCTTAGCGACTGTTCAAGCAAGAATCAAAACATAATTGTAAGCGTATGAGAACCCCAAAAAGTTATTTTGTTTAGAAGTAATACAAACGTAAATCTAGGCTATGTTGAATGGGCACAGATGGCGATGGCTTTCTTACTGCCGTCAAGAGTCGCTCGCATCTGTGCGTGAAGTCAGTGTGTCGTGTACTGGAAAAGGGTCTATACAGAACAATGTATTTACAGTACTGGGGTCAACTACTTCATGCTGTTTGGAGTGAGAAATCAGGATGGGTATTGATGGCTCGATCTCTCTCTCGCATACCCACACACACGTGCAAGAATGCACGTGTGCACACATGCATGCACTCGCCCGAGCGCGAACACACACATAGACGCACACACACACAAGTGCACACTCTCTCTCTGTGGTGTTGTCTGGACTGCGTATGAACAGCAGATCTGTCAGTAAGTGACAGGTTGACAGCCGAGCTCCCAGCACTTTGTCCACTGTCATCTCATCAAACCTGCTGGGGCTACGGCTACCCCTCTCTACTCTGGCTCCTGGTGTGTGTGTGGGTGTTTGTGTGTGTGTGCGCATGTCTTTTTTTCTGTGTGTCTCTTTGTCTGTGTGTGCGATGTGCGCGCGTGTGTGTGTAGATATCAACAGTACCACAAAACTTTGTTAGTTCGTTAATCTACTGACCTATCAGAGCACAGCAGTACTTCCTAGTTAATCCAGTTCAATGTCATTTCCTGCTAACCCCATTAGCATGTCAAACAATACACACACACACGTGGCAATACATCACACCATCATTACCGTGACCATAATGAATGACTTTAAGATCTCATGCTGAAGACTAGAATAACTGTGAGACAAAACATACACAGGGAAGATAGCCACCTATTCTCTCCCAGACAGTAGCTTACTGAGACAAAACACAGCCACTTCACAGTGAGCAGTTTAACCAGCCCAGATAATAGGCCCAAATTAAATTTGAGTTTCCCCCTTGAAGACTAAAGTCTGGACGTTTTGACAATCCACAGTGAGAGGGATAGGAGAAACAAGCCTGTGACAGGATTGGAATGCATACACATGCACTGTAGGGTGTCCCTGATCCATTCTATCATTCTATAGTTCTACAATTCCATAATTCTATAGTTCTAATACTACAATCCTGCAATTCTATAATTGTATAGTTCTATAATCCTGGTGTAAAGTTTCTGATGGGAGTATTGTTTCGCTGTGTCACAGACAGAGGAAGGGTCAGGGTTGTATTCTCCCAACACACAACCAATCACACAAGAGCTTACTGAAAGCTGCTCTCTGCAGAGTGAATGGAGGCGGGGAGAGAGGGTGAAATTAAGAAATTGTATTTTTCCAAGAGGCTAAGACGTTATCCACGTCTGGTTCGGGGGACGGTTAATTTTCTCCTCTCTAACTTTGGGAGCGTTTCTGGGGTTGATAAGTGGAGAGCTGAGGACTGGTAATAACCGAACGCAAACAAGGAGCAGAGCAGGAGTAAGACAAAAGAGACATTAGCTCCATCGGAGACTTCTCTCTCCCACAAAGACACATTCTCACTGTCCTTCACACACACTTTGAGGAGGATTCAATTGGACGTATTGTCTGGGTATTACACCAACATCTCCCCAAGTCTGCTGATGTTCTCAAGGTCAGGAGAAATCCAGAACTAGCAGAGGGCATAGTCACATGCACACACGCACACACGCACACACACACACACGCACGCACACACACACAAACGCACACACACATACACACAAAATCTCAACAGAAGTTGTCAAATGAAAGATTTTGAAAATAAATGCTGGTGAAAGTATTGTGCGTAAACAGTCATGTGAAGCTAACAACACCACAGTGAGAGGACACCCTGTAACACACAGCCAATATGGCTGCCCTGTCATTACTACAGTGGGGAAAAAAAGTATTTAGTCAGCCACCAATTGTGCAAGTTCTCCCACTTAAAAATATGAGAGAGGCCTGTAATTTTCATCATAGGTACACGTCAACTATGACAGACAAATTGAGAAAAAAAATCCTGAAAATCACATTGTAGGATTTTGAATGAATTTATTAGCAAATTATGGTGGAAAATAAGTATTTGGTCACCTACAAACAAGCAAGATTTCTGGCTCTCACAGACCTGTAACTTCTTCTTTAAGAGGCTCCTCTGTCCTCCACTCGTTACCTGTATTAATGGCACCTGTTTGAACTTGTTATCAGTATAAAATACACCTGTCCACAACCTCAAACAGTCACACTCCAAACTCCACTATGGCCAAGACCAAAGAGCTGTCAAAGGACACCAGAAACAAAATTGTAGACCTGCACCAGGCTGGGAAGACTGAATCTGCAATAGGTAAGCAGCTTGGTTTGAAGAAATCAATTGTGGGAGCAATTAGACATAGACATACAAGACCACTGATAATCTCCCTCGATCTGGGGCTCCACGCAAGATCTCACCCCGTGGAGTCAAAATGATCACAAGAATGGTGAGCAAAAATCCCAGAACCACACGGGGGGACCTAGTGAATGACCTGCAGAGAGCTGGGACCAAAGTAACAAAGCCTACCATCAGTAACACATTACGCCGCCAGGGACTCAAATCCTGCAGTGCCAGATGTGTCCCCCTGCTTAAGCCAGTACATGTCCAGGCCCGTCTGAAGTTTGCCAGAGTGCATTTGGATGATCCAGAAGAGGATTGGGAGAATGTCATATGGTCAGATGAAACCAAAATATAACTTTTTGGTAAAAACTCAACTCGTCGTGTTTGGAGGACAAAGAATGCTGAGTTGCATCCAAAGAACACCATACCTACTTTGAAGCATGGGGGTGGAAACATCATGCTTTGGGGCTGTTTTTCTGCAAAGGGACCAGGACGACTGATCCGTGTAAAGGAAAGAATGAATGGGGTCATGTATCATGAGATTTTGAGTGAAAACCTCCTTCCATCAGCAAGGGCATTGAAGATGAAACGTGGCTGGGTCTTTCAGCATGACAATGATCCCAAACACACCGCCCGGGCAACGAAGGAGTGGCTTCGTAAGAAGCATTTCAAGGTCCTGGAGTGGCCTAGCCAGTCTCCAGATCTCAACCCCATAGAAAATCTTTGGAGGGAGTTGAAAGTCCGTGTTGCCCAGCGACAGCCCCAAAACATCACTGCTCTAGAGGAGATCTGCATGGAGGAATGGGCCAAAATACCAGCAACAGTGTGTGAAAACCTTGTGAAGACTTACAGAAAACATTTGACCTGTGTCATTGCCAACAAAGGGTATATAGAAAGTATTGAGAAACTTTTGTTATTGACCAAATACTTATTTTCCACCATAATTTGCAAATAAATTCATTAAAGATCCTACAATGTGATTTTCTGGATTTTTTTTCCTCATTTTGTCTGTCATAGTTGACGTGTACCTATGATGAAAATTACAGGCCTCTCTCATCTTTTTAAGTGGGAGGACATGCACAATTGGAGGCTGACTAAATACTTTTTTCCCCCACTGTAGCTAAGTGCAGTCCTGCTAATTCGCTCCTGATTCTCATTACGAAATGATTTATGCACAAAGTGTCAGCTGTGTAAAACATTACATGGCTTGGCCTGCCGTTAATGGACCTGCTAATTCATTGGCTGAGACAGGAGAAGGGAAGGGGAGGGTAGGGGAGGAGAGAAGGGGAGAGAGGGAGAGGGGGAGAGAAATCAGTACTGTAAATAAACACTGTCACAGTTGTGTACTCTCTTGAATAGGAAGAGTTTCAATAAAAAAATGTGCTACACAAGCTACAGTATGTATTATACAGTACATTCAGAAAGTATTCAGACCCCTTTACTTTTTCCATATTTTGTTACGTTACAGCCTTATTATACAATTTATTTAATTGATTTTTCCCCTCATCAATCTACACACAATACCCCATAATGATAAAGCAAAAACAGGTTTTTATAATTTCTTGCAAATTTATATTCAGACTATTTTCTCAGAATTTTGTTGAAGCACCTTTGGCAGTGATTACAGCCCCGAGTCTTCTTGGGTATGACACTACAAACTTGGCACACCTGTATTTGGGGAGTCCCTCCCATTCTTCTTTGCAGAACTTCTCAAGCTCTATCAGGTTGGATGGGGAGCTTTGCTGCACAGCTATTTTCAGGTCTCTCCAGAGATGTTAGATCGAGTTCAAGTCCGGGCTCTGGCTGGGCCACTCAAGGACATTCAGAGACTTGTCCCAAAGCCATTACTGCGTTGTCTTGGCTGTGTGCTTAGGGTCATTGTCCTGTTGGAAGCTCTACGGACAATTCCTTCAACCTCATGGCTTGGTTTTTGCTCTGACATGCACTGTCAACTGTGGGACCTGATATAGACAGGTGTGTGCCTTTCCAAATCATGTCCAATCAATTGAACTTACCACAGGTGGACTCAAATCAAGTTGTAGAAACATCTCAGATATGATCAATGGAAACAGGATGCACCTGAGCTCAATGTCGAGTCTCATAGGAAAGGGTCTGAATACTTATGTAAATAAGGCATTTCAGTTTTTTGTTGTTAATACATTTGCAAACATTTCTAAAAACCTGTTTTCACTTTGTCCTTATGGGGTATTGTGTGTAGATTGATAAGGGAAAAAATATATTTAATCAATTTTAGAATGAGGCTGTAATGTAAAGAAATGTGTCAAAAGTCAAGGGATCTGAATACTTTCCGAATCCATGGTAATAGTTTTGGTCATTTGAAAGTTATCATTGAAGACCTACGTTCAGTGTATATTTTTTTATCTAATAACTGATGCAAGCAATTTTAATTATATTCATGTTCTGTTCTCTGTACTATCTACTGTCTCCCTGGTTTGGTCCTAAAGCATCCAGACTGTACTTCAACTAATGTTTACTACTTTCACACGAATGTGTTAACTGTTGTCTCTAAACCACCCCCATTACAACTTATTCTTCTTAGACAGAGAGCATAAATCTGAGCCCACACTGAGGTTGTGACCTGGCTCAATG
>NW_028162393.1:0-79379 GCF_964263955.1 Coregonus lavaretus | reverse complement strand
CTCCTTCATTACCTCTCCCTCTCTCCTTTCATGGTAAACAGAAGTGACATACAGCCAACCACTGACCCTGCCACTGTAGCTCGCTGCCTTCTCCTAGTCAGCCCTGTAGCATGTGTGTGTCTGTGTGTGTGTGCATGTTTGTGTGTATGTTTGTGTGTGTGTGTGTGTGTGTGTGTGTGTCAGGCTCTGAAGCCGATAAGTCAAAGTGGAGCAGTGTTTAGTGCACTGTTATGCTTCAGGGATGTAACCAGAGTTATATAATGCCAGAGGTAGCTACATAGTAGGGGGAGGTTAAGCCTAAGTATGGAGAAGGTTTTCAGTAACTTGGAAGGTCATCAGAAAGGCAGATCTTACTTCACATATTTTGTTAGTTTAAGAAGGCCCAATGAATGAATAGAAGCAGTATACTGTGAGGTAAGTCATAGGTAAGGGTCCGTAGGTAATGTCAGCTATATGGAAGGTGTTAGTAAGGGGTCATGTAGGGAACAGGTGAGGGGTAGTGTATGTGAGAGGTGATGGGGAATCTTACCAAAATTAGTGAACCACCAGGCCTGGAAGTTACAAAGACTGGATGGGTCTCACCCTGAGGAAGGAGAGAGATGGGATATAGAGAAGGGGAGACAAGAAAAGAGGGGAGAGGAAGAGGAAGAGAGAGACAAGGGTCATGTGGTCACTCTGTAGAGCTCTGTGTGTATATGCTTGTGCGAACGTGCATGTTAGTGTGTATGTGTGTGTGTGTGTCTAGTGACAGAGAGAGAGAGAGAGAGAGAGAGAGAGAGAGAGAGAGAGAGAGAGAGAGAGAGAGAGAGAGAGGGAGAGAGGGATAGAAGGAGAGAGATAACAGAGTGAGTGAGGCCAGATGGTCCACTAATCCTGTGGTCTGGGGTTGACTTGGGGATCGATCCCCATCTCCAGCCCGACCCACATTAATCTCATTGCCCACAATAGGGCTGAGAGCCTCACCTCACACACAAACGCACACACACACACACACACAAAGACACACACACGCATGCTGCACAAACACACACACACAAAAACATACACACACACACTTCAGAGCCTCACACTGAATGTTTTGTCTAATTTCAGTTTGTGACAAAACAAGCAATGTATAGTGTAGAGAATCATTGTACCATGTAAACCGCTGTAAAATATATTTTCAATAACCAAAAATATACTTAAGGTTAACTTAAGGTTGGGAAGAATAGAAATAGCGCTTATAGAACGGATCTAGGCCTACCGCTTATCAGACTTGCTTTCAATGAGAATGACACTCACAGTTCAATGTAAATTTGGTCAGGTCGCCCACATTGCTACATATTGTGCATTTAATTAACTCAGAAACGCTTGACAAAATGACAATCTGTAAAAACAACTGGTAGTGTCACGATCGTCTAAAGAAGCGGACCAAGGCGCAGCGTGTTGAGCGAACATGTTTACTTTATTAAATAAAAGCAACCACGAAAACCACAAAACAAATGACGATAGTGAAGTCCTCTGTGACACTGACAGAACAAATGGAACAAAAACCCACAACCCACATGAGAACACAGACAGAATAAATATGGCTCCCAATCAGAGATAACGAGCCGACAGCTGACACTCGTTACCTCCGATTGGGAGTCACACGACACCACAATTAACACACCCAAAACACAACCAACCGAATACACCCTTACAACCAACCCCACAACAAATACCCAACAAAACAAATACACCCTGGCTCAAATCCAAAAGTCCCGGAGCCAGAGTGTTACAGTACTCCCCCCTAAAGGTGCGCACTCCGGGCGCACCAGCATACAGTCTCGGGGAGGGTCTGGGTGGGCGTCTGTCCACGGTGGCGGTTCTGGCCCTGGTCGTGGTCCCCACCCCACCATAGTCACCACCCGCTTCCCTAGCCTCCTCCACATGACCACCCCCCAACTAAACCCCACTGGATTAAGGGGCGGCACCGGACTAAAGGGCAGCACCGGACTAAGGGGCAGCACCGGACTAAGGGGCAGTACCGGACTAAGGGGCAGCACCAGGATAAGGGGCAGCACCGGGCTAAGGGGCAGCACCGGACTTAATGGCGGATCCTGGCTGGCTGGCTCTGGCGGATCCTGGCTGGACGGCTCTGGCGGATCCTGGCTGGACGGCTCATGGCTGGCTGAAGGATCTGGCTGCTCATGGCTGGCCGACGGATCTGGCTGCTCATGGCTGGCTGACGGATCTGGCTGCTCATGGCTGGCCGACGGATCTGGCTGCTCATGGCTGGCCGACGGATCTGGCTGCTCATGGCTGGCCGACGGATCTGGCTGCTCATGGCTGGCTGAAGGATCTGGCTGCTCATGGCTGGCTGACGGATCTGGCTGCTCATGGCCGGCTGACGGATCTGGCTGCTCATGGCTGGCGGAAGGCTCTGGCTGATCCTGTCTGGCAGAAGGCTCTGGCTGATCCTGTCTGGCAGAAGGCTCTGGCTGATCCTGTCTGGCAGAAGGCTCTGGCTGATCCTGTCTGGCGGAAGGCTCTGGCTGATCCTGTCTGGCAGAAGGCTCTGGCTGATCCTGTCTGGCGGAAGGCTCTGGCTGATCCTGTCTGGCGGAAGGCTCTGGCTGATCCGGTCTGGCGGAAGGCTCTAGCGGCTCCGGTCTGGCGGACGGCTCTGTAGGCTCATGGCAGACGGGCGGCTTAAGCGCCTTTGGGCAGACGGGCAGTTCAGGCCCCGTTGGGCAGACGGCAGACTCTGGCCGTCTGAGGCACACCGCAGGCCTGGTGCGTGGTGCCGGAACTGGTGGTCCCGGGCTGAGGACACGCATCTCAGGGCTAGTGCGGGGAGCAGGAACAGGGCATGCTGGACCCTGGGAACGCACTATAGGCCTAGTACGTGGTGCCGGAACTGGTGGTCCCGGGCTGAGGACACGCATCTCAGGGCTAGTGCGGGGAGCAGCAACAGGACGCACAGGACTCTGGGGACACACAGGAGGCTTGGTGCGTGGTGTAGGCACTGGTGGTACTGGGCTGGAGCGGGGAGGTGGCGCCGGAAATACCGGACCGTGCAGGCGTACTGGCTCCCTTGAGCACTGAGCCTGCCCAACCTTACCTGGTTGTATACTCCCCGTCGCCCGACCAGTACGGGAAGGAGGAATAACCCGCACCGGGCTATGTGGGCGAACCGGGGACACCATGCGTAAGGCAGGTGCCATGTAAGCCGGCCCGAGGAGACGCACTGGTGGCTTGATGCGTAGGGCCGGCTTCATGACCTCCGGCTCAATGCTCAATCTAGCCCGGCTGATACGTGGAGCTGGAATGTACCGTACCGGGCTATGCCTGCGTACAGGAGACACCATGCGCTCTACTGCGTAACACGGTGTCTGCCCGTACTCTCGCTCTCCACGGTCAGTCCAGGGAGTAGGCGCAGGTCTCCTACCTGACTTCGCCACACTCCCTTTTAGCCCCCCCCCAAGAAATTTTTGGGTAGTACCCACGGGCTTCCAGCCTCGACTCCGTGCTGCCTCCTCATACCACCTCCTCTCGGCTTTAGCTGCCTCCAGCTCTTCACGAGGGCGGTGATATTCCTCCGGTTGTGCCCAAGGACCCTTTCCAGCCCGTATCTCCTCCCATGTCCATGAATCCTTTGGAGGCGTCCATAAATCCTGTGTAGGTAGGTCCTGTTGCCGCTTGGCACGCTGCTTGGTCCTTTTACGGTGGGTTTTTCTGTCATGATCGTCTAAAGAAGCGGACCAAGGCGCAGCGTGTTGAGCGAACATGTTTACTTTATTAAATAAAAGCAACCACGAAAACCACAAAACAAATGACGATAGTGAAGTCCTCTGTGACACTGACAGAACAAATGGAACAAAAACCCACAACCCACATGAGAACACAGACAGAATAAATATGGCTCCCAATCAGAGATAACGAGCCGACAGCTGACACTCGTTACCTCCGATTGGGAGTCACACGACACCACAATTAACACACCCAAAACACAACCAACCGAATACACCCTTACAACCAACCCCACAACAAATACCCAACAAAACAAATACACCCTGGCTCAAATCCAAAAGTCCCGGAGCCAGAGTGTTACAGGTAGCCCTTTCCTGCAGTCAAATGACCTAGTGGCCTCATGGGTGGCATGTTGTTAATAAACGTTTTATTTATTTTTAAACGCAGAAAATCCTAAATTTCTATGTCAAATCGTTTTATTATATTTCAGTCTTCTGTAATCCTACACAATTGCGCACAGTTTAGGGTGTCCACTCCGAGGCACAAAAACATTTACTCATTACCTTCATGCTTTCGCTGTTAAATCTAACAAGACCCTGCTGTAAATGAAGCAGACAACAACAGATGATTAACATAAATTCGCTAGAGATATCAGATCCAAAGTGGATCCAGGCACCTTTTTTCCAGCACTTGGGCTGTTGTCGCATCGCATGCGCTATCACAACAGCTGTTTCTTTTTTTTATTATTGTTTTTTTTTATTTATGTTATTCCTATTTTTCTTTCTTAAATTGTTTATTCTTTCTATTTATTTATTTATTTAAAAAAATTTTTTTGGGGGGGGGGGTGGATCAGCTTAATATTGCAGATAGATTGTATCTTCTATCAATGTAATTGTCTGCATCACTTCCAATCCCCCATGTTTTTTATATATATACTCCCCTTTATTACTTTTCAACCCCGCCATCCTTTCCCTACTTGGAGTAAATTAGTGAACAACAATGCCCAGGCCTCTACTTCCGATCTATACTTACTATCTACACCTTATGGACAGAGTTAATTTTACAAGAATTCTATTATATATATATAATATATATATATAATAAAAAAAATTTGCTCCTGAACTTCTTCTACTCTCAACCTCTCCGATCATTTTCATGATGTCCATCCGGTTTGCTTCTATATGCCATATCTTTCTAACTGTGCTCTTTCCCAAAAGCTCCCAACATACAACCTATATATTTATTATGGACACAGTATTCAAATAGTGATATTTGGCAGATGATTTCCTTTTCAAATAACTGCAAATGAGTTGTTGTAATCTGAATAAAGGGAAAAAGGCCTTTCTTGAACATTGGGTGAGACAATCTTACTAATTTGCTTGAGAACCAGTTCGGGTTTAAGTATAACTTTTGTATGACTGAAGCTTTTAGTGATAGGTCTAATGCTTTAATATTTAATAATTTCTGTCCTCCGAATTCATATTCATTATATAAATATGCCCTTTTAATTTTGTCTGGCTTGCCGTTCCAAATAAAATTGAATATTTTTTTCTCATATAATTTACAAAACTGTTCGCTAGGCGTAGGCAAGACCATAAGCAAATAGGTAAACTGGGATAATACTAAAGAGTTAATCAGGGTGATTTTTCCACAAATTGACAGGTATTTTCCTTTCCATGGTAGTAAGATCCTATCTATTTTTGCTAACTTTCTATTAACATTTATTGAAGTGAGATCATTTATTTCCTTTGGGATATGTATTCCGAGTATATTCACATCACCATCAGACCATTTTATTGGTAAACGACATGGTAATGTAAACATTTTATTTTTTAGTGATCCAATACGTAATATAGTACATTTGTCATAATTTGGTTGTAATCCAGAGAGGTTAGAAAATGTTTCTAGATCCTCTATGAGGCTGTGGAGGGATTCTAGTTGTGGATTTAAAAGAAAACATGAATCATCAGCGTACAATGACACCTTTGTTTTTAAGCCCTGTATTTCTAATCCTCTGATATTATTATTGGATCTGATTTTAATAGACATCTCGATGGCCACAATGAATAGATATGCCGATAGTGGACAACCTTGTTTCACTCCTCTTGACAGTTTAAAACTTTCTGAGAAATAGCCATTATTTACTATTTTACACCTAGGGTTACTATACATGATTTTGTTCCATTTTATAAGAGATTCTCCTAAATTGAAATGCTCCAGGCATTTATATGTAAACCCCAGTCAAATTTTATCAAATGCCTTTTCGAAGTCTGCTATGAATAGCAGGCCTGGTTTCCCATATTTTCTATAGTGTTCTATTGTTTCCAATACTTGCCTTGTATTATCTCCAATGTATCTTCCATGTAAAAAACCTGTCTGATTAGAATGAATAATATCCGACAATACCTTTTTAATTCTATGCGCTATTCATTTTGCTAGGATTTTTGCATCACAACACTGAAGTGTAAGGGGCCTCCAATTTTGTAAATGGACTGGATCTTTATATTTTCCACTTGTATCCTGTTTCAGTAATAATTAGATCAGACCTTCTTCTTGAGTGTCAGATAATCTACCATTTACATAGGAGTGGTTAAAACATGCTAATAACGGTCCTCTTAGTATATCAAAAAAGGTTTGGTATACCTCGACTGGTATGCCATCCAACCCTGGAGTTTTCCCAGACTTAAAGTCTTTAATTGCATCCAGAAGTTCCTCCTCTGTAATTTCACCTTCACATGAGTCTTTCTGTGTGGCTGTTAATTTGACATTATCAATAGAAAAAAAATCTCTACAATTAGCTTCAGTTAGAGGAGATGGAGGCGACTGAAAAGAAAACATATGCTTAAAGTACTTTGTTTCTTCCTTCAAAATATAATTTGGTGAATTATGGGTGACTCCGTCAATTGTAACCAGTTTCATAAAGTTATTTTTGGTAGCATTCCTATGTTGAAGATTAAAAAATAATTTGGTGCATTTTTCCCCATATTCCATCCAGTTAGCTTTATTTTTATAATATATTACACTTGATCTTTCTTGAATAAGTTTCTCCATTTAATTTTGTTTTTCCTCTAATTTATTCTGAGCCTCTATGTTACAGTTTTTATTGCCATCTATCTGTTCTGTTAGACTTTCTATTTCCTTTCTTAGTATAAACTCTTTTGACCTAAATTGCTTTTGTTTTCGAGATGAGTACTGAATTGCATGGCCTCTAAAGCACATTTAAAGGTGTCCCATACAATAAGGGGATTCGCTGTACCTATGTTATGTTGGAAAAAGTCAGTTATAAATTCCTTTGTTCTAATTATAAATAAATTATCATCCAATAGGCTTTGATTAAATTTCCAATATCCTCGCCCACGTGGAAATTCAGTAAGAGTAATGTATATGCCTATTATATGATGGTCTGACCGCATTCTGTCCCCTATCAACACTTTTTTTACTTTTGGTGCCAACGAGAATGAGATAAGAAAGAAGTCAAGACGACTAGCTTGATTCAGTCTCCGCCATGTATATCTCACTAAATCAGTATATTTAAGCCTCCATATATCTACTAATTCTAATGTATCCATGACATTCACAATTTCCTTAAGAGCATGTGGGTGATTGTTTGTGGTGTGATTTCCTTTACGGTCCATTGAGCTATTTAAAACAGTATTATAATCCCCCACCATAACAATATTGTCTTGAATTGCTTGAACAGCTGTTTGTCACTTGACTGTCATTAAGAAAATTCCTTCCTGGATCAGATGCTGATGTGTGAAAGTTTCACGGCGTAATTAAACAGCTAAACACCAATTACACAACCAACAAGTATTATGCATAATTATTGAAGAACCACGTTACTGACAGTACCGATTTAGGTTTTAAGTATCTCTTTCGGTTAGAACAATTTGATTTTGCAATCGCATATTATTATTTTTTTGGACATTTGTGTACCCATGAAACTGTTTAAAATCAAATCGAATTTTATTGGTCACATGTGCCGAATACAACAGGTGTAGACTTTACAGTGAAATGCTTACTTATGAGCCCTTTTCCAACAATGCAGAGTTATAAAGTAAGACCAATATTTGCCAAATAAAAAAGGAAATAGTAACATAACAAACCATAATATAAGGAGACATGAAATGTTATGTAGTTACACTGCATTTCTGAGATCTCTATCCAAAAAACTTTCCGACAGCTAGGGTTGAAGTTCAATGTCTAATTTAACTGATTAATGCTTAATATTCATGTAACGATAACTTATACTGCCATAAATGCAAGGACAGGAAAGTAATGTTTTATGTCACATGATTTTGGGGCAATCCGTCAAGACAACAACCATGAGAAAGGTTAAACATAGATTTTAAATCAACTTGTGAATTTTATTGAATATAGCTATGATCCCCCCCTTATATCTTAATGTAATGACATGAAAAATATTGGCATATTATTATCAATGACTTATCAACAGCTGGTAACAAGTTGTCCAGCGTAGGAAATCCTCACTGGTACCCTAGTTTATAGAAAGCACCATACATACAAAACATATTTTCTATTGACATTGAAAAAGAGCTAGGTAGTGTTAGTTTAAACATTGCCTTAAGGCTACTAGAAATCTGTCCAACTACAGCTACCTAAATATTGCTGATGCATTGGGTAGTTTTTTCCTAACTCAGACCATTAATTTCTACATTTACATTTTAGTCATTTAGCAGACGCTCTTATCCAGAGCGACTTACAGGAGCAATTATGGTTAAGTGCCTTGCTTAAGGGCACATCGACAGATTTTTCACCTAGTCAGTTCGGGGATTAGAACCAGCTACCTTTCGGTTACTGGCACAATGCTCTTACCCACTAAGCTACCTGCCGCTACATTTAAATTACGCTGTGATTTCTCATGCCTAATTGAACAGACTTGCTATGGCACAGACGTAGGGCCCTATAAAATCAGTTTCATTTCTTCTTCTCCAAATTCAATTTCCTTTATTTTTTATTTTTCCATGTTTCAGTTTTTTCCTGTTTTCACAGGTTTTCACTCTCAAAATTGTACTTTCTGATTAGAAAAACAACAAAATTGGATGTTCTAAGTCCACAAAAATGCTTAAACCACACCAGGAGACCACTTTTGAGGTCTGGGAAAAACCTAAGAAATTTTAATTTATGGGTGTAGATACCCTTTAATTCAACTGCACACCAGCAAGAGACTTGTTTGGTTAGCAGTGTTTCTGTAGCACACATGTAATTGCAGAGTTTGCTAAACAAATCGCCACTGGATTGATGCAAGTAATCATGATATCATAATACAGGTAGGCATACTTTGTAGATAACATTTATTGAAAAGGTTTTTGGGAAAGCCTTTCCATCTTCCAGAAAAAGTGTATCATTATTAGCATAATCGCTAACGGCTACAAACACAGACATTCCTGCATTGCCTATTCAGAAAGTTGAAGGAAAATACGAATCACTGATGCATTTTGTTCATGTCTTATGATAATCTTGGACATATTAATTAACTTTCTAATAAGTTCAATAAATTTAGTTGATTCCCTACTAAATTCAATGCATTTGTTAATTGTGTTAAATTCCGTTTAAAGACCTGACCCGAGACTTTGGCGAATACTAGGTAGTTTTTTAAACCTAACACTTTGGCCTGGATGTGTCAATGTGTAGTTCATGCATGCATAATGTATGAGCAGAATGACTGTCTTACCTCATTTAGCCACAAAATCCCTAGTTTGAAAGCGACAGTTTTTCTGGAAGCTATGCAGCGCCATTTTCCCTACATTTTCACCCACTTAGGCCAACCCCCTAGCAATTCAAGTTCAACCAATGAGTTCAGCCACTTGCCAATTGAGTGACATCTAGCAAAAGGTACATCACACACCACAGCAGAGCGAGAGAGAGCAATGACGTGGTGCACATACAGTATCTGCACATACAGTGAGGAAAAAAAGTATTTAGTCAGCCACCAATTGTGCAAGTTCTCCCACTTAAAAAGATGAGAGAGGCCTGTAATTTTCATCATAGGTACACGTCAACTATGACAGACAAATTGAGAAATTTTTATCCAGAAAATCACATTGTAGGAATTATAATGAATTTATTTGCAAATTATGGTGGAAAATAAGTATTTGGTCACCTACAAACAAGCAAGATACATAACGCTAACCCTAACTATAACCCTAACCCTATACATAACCCTAACCCTAATGTTGGGTTCTATTTTTCTCATAATTGGATCTGTATGTGATGAATAGCTTGGAAGGAATGCATTAATGAGGAGCATAGGTTTGAACTGTACTGATATGGATTGTTTCACATAGCAGGCTGTGATTCATGTGTGGAACGTTAGGGGAAGGACAGATAAGACTTGTATTTCTTACAGATACGAACACTGCCTCTTTGTTGTCTGTGAACCGTTGTCTGTGAACCGTCCTTGGATGTAGGAACGTACAGTCTTTTGGGTGCTGACTCCACAGGTTATTATGATAGCAGCTTATGCCTGGGAACAGTGGAGCGCAGAGGGGTTGGGACCAACCCATGCGCCAACGGATTGGCTGAGTAAAGTCTAAACCACACTCAGTCCTTTACTCTGATTGGCCAACAGAAGAGGTGGGAACTATCTGTCAGAGTATTTGAGAAAGAACCTGTAAACAATGTTGTAGTTCTCTGAGTGCCCTGCGTGGTATTTCAGTGGACCCGTATATACGAACCTTCATACTTATCATACATACATTTTGCATATAATAAATTAAGCCTGTGGGTTTCTGACGAGGGATGAGATGGGTGAGAAAGTAGAAAATATTTACATTTGCATTTTTGGTGATTTGGCAGATGCTCTTGTCCAGAGCGACTTGCAGGAGCGATTGGGGTTGAGTGCCTTGCTCGAGGGCACATCGGCAGATTTTTCGCCTGGTCGGCTCGGGGATTGGAACCGGCGACCTCTCGGTTGTTGGCGCGGCGCTATTGATCACTAAGCTGCCTGCCGCCCCATATGAGTTTAAGGTTGTGGCGTTGTTTGATCATGTGATAAGGTTTAATGGCTAATCGGACCATAACTAATGTGGTTATGGAAGTAATGTATAGGTAGGGGAGAGCCAATAGGGGGCTCCATTGAACTATTATGGTTTATTTGGCATTTCGGTGGCATGAGGCGAAGTCAACGGCTGGTGTGGGTGGTGACCGGATGCTACTGAGTATTTAGTTTGGTAATGTTGAATGGACTATTTGTAGCGTGTTTTGGGGTTAAATAGAAAAACTAACTTATTCAATAGGGAATCAAAGGGAGAGAGAGTTTTTTGCTGAGGTGAAAGCTACTGCGATTTTCATTTGGTGACGTCACTTTCTCTATGAACTGGGAGTAGTTACTTTGAGAGCATCGCAGATGGTGTGGAGTGACTGGCGATGTCCCTGGTTCGAACACAGGTAGGGACAGTAGACAAAGCTTTCGCAGTGGGGCTATATACCTAGATTACTATGTGGATTGAGAAATGTGAAAGGTTGAATTAGATAGCTTAAATAGAAGTATTCTAGAAAAGTCTATGAAAATATGTTATAAGGTTACCATGCGCTCTCCCCGAAGGAGCAAGGGGAGGGTGAGAGACAGTACAGTTCAGATGGTAGGAACGTCATTAAATGTATGCTAATCAACGATAGCAAGTATTTGTTTTATTAATTAGGGCATAATCAGAGAGAACAGTTAAATAAATTGAATAGCGAACTGAAATGGTTTAGCGGGAAAATATAATTTTTTTGTACATTTTAGAACGATAATGTATTTTGGTTAAGTGGATGCAAGTGACATTGGCTGTTGTGATGGGGGAATAGCGCCAGCCTGTGGTGGGTTATGGATTTGTTACATAAACTTATATTTTAAACTAAAGTGATGGAATAGGCTACAATTATAACATTATCAGAAAAAATACACAATTTAATGTGAAATAGTTATTACAATTATTATTGATAGTTATTATAGTTATTATCATTGATCCAGTAATGATATAAGGATAGTAGAGGAAGGCAGGGGATTTAATCTCATTTAGGGAAGTTATATTAGGAAGAAAATACCATTAAATGAGGGAACATTTGATGTAACCGTGATTGTATTGGCTAAAAACTCAAATATGACATTTACAGGGGGGACAGGAACAATAGAAGGGGAGACAGATTTTCCTAGGGGGTTGAACAAATAATTGATAATGGATCATTTGAGATGAGATCACATGTAGCAGAGTTAGGGTAATCAATTAAATAATAATTGTATACTCGAGGACTTTTGAGTGGTTTTATAGATTAGTTATGAGGAATTAGATTGATACAAACAATTATTGATGGGTTAAGACTGGGGATATCTGTATCATGTTTTGTGTGTACTCCCATCTTTAGATTATAACCAGGAGAAAGAGATTAGCTCATCTCGTTGGAATGTTGCCAAGGGCTAGGGAAGCAGTAGTGAAGTTAGGCAGTATTTAGGTCATAAAAGTGAGCTACCAAATTAAGGCCTGGCTATTTGTGGTTGTTTTTCAAATTGGGTTTTTCAAACAAAAAACCACACACCTAGTATGATGTTTATAAAGCCTTGTTGTTTCAATTTTGGGGGGGTTTCAGCAGGTCAAGGGTGATAGGTCTTAGAGGAGCACACAGTGAATTTTATGGAGTTTTTTAGCTTTTGGCTGAGTTTGGGGTATATATGATTTCTTATGAGAATGAATGTCATGAGGACTTAATGAACACTTGGGATAACTAACATTTATGAAATATTTAGAATAATGGTAATGTTTAGTATACTATGGGATTAAAGAGTTCGTTAAATGATTTCAATTGCCTCTGAACTCTGTTTTAACATTCTGGTGTTATTTTAATCATCCACACTAGTAAATTGTAAAGGCATGAGAGGAGGACTTTAAGATAGTTTATTTTACTAAGTTGAGGGTAATTTGTAATACTGTGCAAATTGTGAAGAAGATTATAATTTGGTAATAATATATTTAATTTGAACCATAAAATAACAGAAGAGAGAGTGGAGGAATGGCAATTGGATAATGAATTACCAATATTACCAAAGTGATTGTTTAGGTAGGTGGTAATATTGACACATGGCCAAATCATGTGTCAAAAAGGGGGATGGTTGGATTAAATATTAAATATATACGAAGGAGAGGACAAAATATTTTAAAAAACAACAACATGTATGATAGTTTATTAACCACACCTGTATGTCAGAGGTTTTGTGCCCCACAGGTGAACTAAAGGAGAAGGTGACCCACTCTATCTAACCAGGAGACTGAAGCAGGCCTGGCGGGAAGGGCCCTACCAAGTACTGCCTTTGCCAGCAGAATAGCTGAGAGATCCATCTGGGTGCATGTCACTCACTGCAAAAAGGTAAACCCAGCTACACCTGACGAACAAACACAGAGTTAGGAGAAAGAACCGATCACCACTAGGGCTCGGGGGTTGGCTCCTTAACGAAGATTCCCTTACCCTGTCTGATCATCCCTGTGTGAGTTCGATAGAAGGTGAAGCAATGGGTTGGCCTCTGGCGTCTAAAATGTTCTCAGGGCGAGGGTGGGGATTCACAGGTCTCCCGACGGTAGGTAGCTGTCTGATTGTGGGGGCAATATTCCTAACACACACGGACCCTCCTGTTTCAGCCAGAAGTGGTAGTTAACCTAACACAAGTTGAAAAGGCATAGGAGACAGCTAGACGTAGGGAAAGGGGAAGTACTAGGGACTTTAGGGAAGGACATCACCAATCTCCATACACAGTTAAGGGACAGGTGTAGTATTGTGAAAGTAGGGAATTATCAGAAATGGCAGTGCGACCCATATAAGGGTAGGTACTGTCTGAAAGTCTGAATTATGCTAAAACAGATTACAGACCTGACAAGTGAGATATCTTCTTCAACTGGGGCACCCTATAGAGTAAACCTCTCTGAGGGAGGTAGTGAGACAGTGCAAACTATAGACCTGAAGGAAGTAGTACAGATGGAGACGGAGTAAATAGATTTTAACCTGTGGTTGGAATGGGTTCAGTATACGGTCTAAAGAGGACTGTTATGCCTGTAGGACAGCCAAACCAAGGTTGACAACTACTCCGTTCCCCTTGACAGGTTTTAACTCTCTGTCAGGTTTATCCTCCATGCAAGCCACCTGGGGATGTGGTGAAAGAGTCTTATGGTAACTTGCACTATCTGTATCCCCCATAACAAAGTCATCCCGACCTGGGTTACCTCAATTTGAAGTCACAGGGGATTCTTATTGTTTTTCTAGGACTAATAAGATAGGAGACAGGGTAAGGCATCTTAGCTCCTGCTCCCACACAGAGAATATCACAACTAAAAGAGACCATGACTAATCTCTCCTCTTTGTTGCAGCCAGAGGATTTTAGGAACCAAAACCAGGCCCGTGCTGACATCTGATGGATGTGTGGTGATAACTGATTGTGAACTCACCTACATATGTAAACAATCAAACGTGTCAGAGACTGGTGAGTTGTCACATTGAAAGTAGGACCTCCTCCTGGGATCCTTTGATGAAAGGATATATATTGATGGGATAGCAGTACCCCAAGGGGTTCCAGAACAATTCAAAGCTAGGAATCAGATCGCAGCTGGGTTTGAATCAAGTATTTTCTGGTGGTCAACAATTAATAAAAATGTAGATTGGATAAATTATATTTAATATAACCAGCAAAAGATTTATAAACCACACTCGTGATGCAATAAAGGGATTAGCTGAGCAGACAGCGGCAACTAGCTTAATGACATGGCAGAATAGAATAGCTTTAGATATGCTTTTGGCTGAGCGGGACGGGGTTTGTGTTCTGTTTGGATATATGTGCTGTACTTTCATCTCCAACAACACAGCACCGGACGGGTCCGTGACCAAAGCGCTTCAGGGACTCACCACGCTGGCGAACGAACTGGCTGAGAACACTGGTATTGATAGCTCCATAAACGGTTGGTTTGATAACATATTTGGTGAATGGAAAACTATTGTTGTAAATATTCTGGGTGAAGTTATAGCTTCTATGGGTATACTTGTTCTTTGTGGATGTTGTCTTATTTCCTGTGTCTGAGGGTTGGTGAGAAAAGGAGATGGAGAAGGTGGTTTCCAAACAGATGGTGAGATACGGCCCAATCCCGGACTCCGACCTAAGGAATGAAGGATATGACCTATCAGGCTTGGTGGAGTGACACTCTAGAGGGTGTCTAAAGGGGGCCAAAATGTACTTCCCTGTTGGTGTTTTATGTTTTAATAATCTTATGTTTTGTGTTTTATTAATCCTGTGTTTTATGCTTTATTAATCAAGCTAACCATTGTGGATGTTTGTCTTTCCTTATGTGAAGGTTTGAAGTTCCTGGGTGACTGGTAGCCAACCGTTTGCAAGTTGGGTGTAGATGGAAGGACTGAAGGCCTTTTATTATCAAATTGTCTATTAATAAAAGTGTTCATTTTTGTTTGTATTGTATTTTAATGAGTGACACCCTAGAGGGCGTCAAAAGGGGGATTGTTGGGTTCTATTTTTCTCATAATTGGATCTGTATGTGATGAATAGCTTGGAAGGAATGCATTAATGAGGAGCATAGGTTTGAACTGTACTGATATGGATTGTTTCACATAGCAGGCTGTGATTCATGTGTGGAACGTTAGGGGAAGGACAGATAAGACTTGTATTTCTTACAGATACGAACACTGCCTCTTTGTTGTCTGTGAACCGTTGTCTGTGAACCGTCCTTGGATGTAGGAACGTACAGTCTTTTGGGTGCTGACTCCACAGGTTATTATGATAGCAACTTATGCCTGGGAACAGTGGAGCGCAGAGGGGTTGGGACCAACCCATGCGCCAACGGATTGGCTGAGTAAAGTCTAAACCACACTCAGTCCTTTACTCTGATTGGCCAACAGAAGAGGTGGGAACTATCTGTCAGAGTATTTGAGAAAGAACCTGTAAACAATGTTTTAGTTCTCTGAGTGCCCTGCGTGGTATTTCAGTGGACCCGTATATACGAAGCTTCATACTTATCATACATACATTTTGCATATAATAAATGAAGCTTGGGTTGAAGATCTCTTGATTCTAACACTAACTATAACCCTAACCCTATACATAACCCTAATCCTCTACATAACCCTAACCCTAACTATAACCCTAACCTTATACATACAGTGGGGAAAAAAGTATTTAGTCAGCCACCAATTGTGCAAGTTCTCCCACTTAAAAAGATGAGAGAGGCCTGTCTTTTTCATCATAGGTACACGTCAAGTATGACAGACAAATTGAGGAAAAAAAATCCAGAAAATCACATTGTATGATTTTCTATGAATTTATTTGCAAATTATGGTGGAAAATAAGTATTTGGTCACCTACAAACAAGCAAGATTTCTGGCTCTCACAGACCTGTAACTTCTTCTTTAAGAGGCTCCTCTGTCCTCCACTCGTTACCTGTATTAATGCCACCTATTTGAACTTGTTATCAGTATAAAAGACACCTGTCCACAACCTCAAACAGTCACACTCCAAACTCCACTATGGCCAAGACCAAAGAGCTGTCAAAGGACACCAGAAACAAAATTGTAGACCTGCACCAGGCTGGGAAGACTGAATCTGCAATAGGTAAGCAGCTTGGTTTGAAGAAATCAACTGTGGGAGCAATTATTAGGAAATGGAAGACATACAAGACCACTGATAATCTCCCTCGATCTGGGGCTCCACGCAAGATCTCACCCCGTAGGGTCAAAATGATCACAAGAACGGTGAGCAAAAATCCCAGAACCACACGGGGGGACCTAGTGAATGACCTGCAGAGAGCTGGGACCAAAGTAACAGAGCCTACCATCAGTAACACACTACGCCGCCAGGGACTCAAATCCTGCAGTGCCAACCCTGCTTAAGCCAGTACATGTTCAGGCCCGTCTGAAGTTTGCTAGAGTGCATTTGGATGATCCAGAAGAGGATTGGGAGAATGTCATATAGTCAGATGAAACCAAAATATAACTTTTTGGTAAAAACTCAACTTGTCGTGTTTGGAGGACAAAGAATGCTGAGTTGCATCCAAAGAACACCATACCTACTGTGAAGCATGGGGGTGGAAACATCATGCTTTGGGGCTGTTTTTCTGCCAAGGGACCAGGACGACTGATCCGTGTAAAGGAAAGAATGAATGGGGCCATGTATCGTGAGATTTTGAGTGAAAACCTCCTTCCATCAGCAAGGGCATTGAAGATGAAACGTGGCTGGGTCTTTCAGCATGACAATGATCCCAAACACACTGCCCGGGCAACGAAGGAGTGGCTTCGTAAGAAGCATTTCAAGGTCCTGGAGTGGCCTAGCCAGTCTCCAGATCTCAACCCCATAGAAAATCTTTGGAGGGAGTTGAAAGTCAGTGTTGCCCAGCGACAGCCCCAAAACATCACTGCTCTAGAGGAGATCTGCATAGATGAATGGGCCAAAATACCAGCAACAGTGTGTGAAAACCTTGTGAAGACTTACAGAAAACGTTTGACCTGTGTCATTGCCAACAAAGGGTATATAACAAAGTATTGAGAAACTTAGGTACAGCGAATCCCCTTATTGTATGGGACACCTTTAAATGTGCCTTTAGAGGCCATGCAATCCAGTACTCATCTCGAAAACAAAAGCAATTTAGGTCAAAAGAGTTTATACTAAGAAAGGAAATAGAAAGTCTAACAGAACAGATAGATGGCAATAAAAACTGTAACATTGTCAGAGTGGTGTGTGTAGGTGAGTGGAAGGAATCAAGCGCAGGACCCAGGATGACTTCAACCGTCTTTAGTAATGTTCCCAAAGCAACGAGAACAAGGAGTAACCAACCCAACCGGGTGGCGCACACAATTACGCACAAAACACACAGTGCGTCAAAACAAGAAAAGCGCACACAGTGCGAGCTCTCGGGAAAACACAACGAGAGAAATAATCCGAACTTCACAGAGGCAGGCTGACAATGAACAATCACGCATAACACCTGACCCAAACACACGAACTAAATAAGGGAAACAATTAATACACAAATAAGGGACAGGTGTTATGAAACAGACAAAACCAAAAGAACATGAAACATAGAACGGTGGCAGCTAGTACTCCGGAGACGACGACCGCCGAAGCCTGCCCGAACAAGGAAGAGGAGCAGCCTCGGCCGAAACCGTGACAGTACCCCCCCCTTGACGCGCGGCTCCAGCCGTGCGCCGACCCGGAGCTCGGGGACGACCCGGACGACGCGGAGCAGGGCGCGCAGGATGACCCCGATGGAAATCGGTCAGTAGGGACTGGTCTAAGACGTCCCTCCTTGGCACCCAGCACCGCTCCTCCGGGCCGTACCCCTCCCACTCCACGAGATATTGAAGACCCCCCATCCGGCGTCTAGAATCCAGGATGGACCTCACGGTGTACGCCGGAGCCCCCTCGATGTCCAACGGGGGCGGAGGAGTCTCCTCAATCTCAAAGTCCTGGAGTGGACCAGCTACCACCGGCCTGAGGAGAGACACATGGAACGAGGGGTTAATATTTTTGTAATCAACAGGTAGTTCTAACCTATAACTCACCTCGTTCAATCTCCTCAGGACTTTAAATGGCCCCACAAACCGCCGACCCAGCTTCCGGCAGGGCAGGCGGAGGGGCAGGTTTCTGGTTGAGAGCCAGACTTGATCTCCAGGTGCGTACACTGGCCCCTCACTGCGGTGTAGGTCGGCGCTCGTCTTCTGTCGACGTATGGCACGCTGCAGATGGACGTGTGCAGCGTCCCACGTCTCCTCCGAGCGCCGCACCCACTCATCCACAGCGGGGGCCTCGATCTGGCTCTCATGCCATGGTGCCAGAACCGGCTGGTACCCTAATACACACTGAAAAGGGGTTAGTTGGGTGGAGGAGTGGCGAAGAGAGTTCTGTGCCATCTCGGCCCAGGGCACATATCTCGCCCACTCCTCCGGCCGGCCCTGACAGTATGACCTCAGAAACCTACCCACATCCTGGTTGACACGTTCAACCTGCCCATTACTCTCCGGGTGGTACCCCGAGGTAAGGCTTACCGAAACCCCCAACCGTTCCATAAATGCTCTCCACACCCTAGAGGTGAACTGGGGGCCTCGGTCAGACACTATATCCTCGGGTACCCTGTAATGCCGGAAGACATGGGTGAACAGAGCCTCAGCGGTCTGTAGGGCAGTGGGTAGACCCGGCATGGGAAGGAGACGACAGGCCTTAGAGAACCGATCCACAACGACCAGGATGGTAGTATTCCCCTGTGAGGGGGGGGGGTCGGTAACAAAATCCACCGAGAGGTGGGACCAGGGTCGTTGTGGAATAGGCAGGGGTTGTAACTTACCCCTGGGCAAATGTCTGGGCGCCTTACACTGGGCACACACCGAACAGGAGGAGACATAAATCCTCACATCCCTAGCTAACGTTGGCCACCAGTACTTCGTGCTAAGGCAGTGCACTGTCCGGCCGATACCCGGATGGCCAGAGGAGGGGGACGTATGAGCCCAACAAATGAGGCGATCGCGTACCTCGAGCGGAACGTACGTCCGACCCACAGGACACTGTGGAGGACTCGGGTCGGTGCGTAACGCCCGCTCGATCTCACCATCAACCTCCCACACCACCGGAGCAACCAGACAAGACTCCGGTAGTATGGGCGTGGACTCAACTGACCTCTCCTCTGCGTCATACCGCCGAGACAGAGCATCTGCCTTCCCGTTCTGGGACCCAGGGATGTATGTGATCTTAAACACAAACCGGGCTAGGAACATAGTCCAACGAGCCTGGCGAGGATTCAGTCTCCTAGCTGCCCGGATGTACTCCAGGTTACGATGGTCAGTTAGAATGAGGAAAGGGTGTTGAGCCCCCTCGAGCCAATGCCGCCACACCTTTAGGGCCTGTACCACGGCTAACAGCTCCCTGTCTCCTACGTCATAATTCCGCTCCGCCGGACTGAGCTTCTTAGAGTAGAACGCACAGGGACGGAGTTTAGGTGGAGTGCCAGAACGCTGGGAAAGAACGGCCCCTATCCCGGCCTCTGACGCGTCCACCTCTACTTGGAACGGTAAAGAAGGATCCGGATGCGCCAACACCGGCGCCGAGGTAAACAGGTCCTTTAGTCTCCCAAATGCCCTGTCCGCCTCAGCTGACCACCGCAAGCGCACCGGACCCCCCTTTAACAGAGACGTTATGGGAGCTGCCACCTGTCCAAAACCCCGGATAAACCTCCGGTAATAATTCGCAAAACCCAAGAACCGTTGCACCTCCTTCACAGTGGTTGGGGTCTGCCAATTACGCACAGCTGACGCCCGGTCTACCTCCATCTTCACCCCTGACGCAGACAACTGGTAACCCAGAAAGGAGACCGACTTCTGGAAAAACAGACATTTCTCTGCCTTGACATATAGGTCATGCTCCAACAGCCTCCTCAATACTCGGCGCACCAGGGCTACATGCTCAGCACGGGTAGGACTATACACCAGAATGTCGTCGATGTACACAACTACTCCCTGTCCCTGCATGTCCCGGAAAATCTCATCGACGAAGGATTGGAAGACTGAGGGAGCATTCATCAACCCATATGGCATGACTAGATACTCGTAGTGTCCGGAAGTCGTGCTAAACGCTGTCTTCCATTCATCGCCCGCTCGAATGCGTACCAAGTTATATGCGCTCCTAAGATCCAATTTTGTAAAGAACTGCGCACCGTGCAGTGACTCCGTCATAGTCGCAATCAGAGGAAGTGGATAGCTGTACTTCACTGTGATCTGATTGAGACCGCGGTAATCAATACACGGGCGCAGACCTCCATCCTTTTTCTTTACAAAAAAGAAACTTGAGGAAGCGGGTGAAACGGAGGACCGTATGTATCCCTGTCTCAGAGACTCAGAGATGTATGTCTCCATAGCCTTTCTCTCCTCTTGAGACAAGGGATACACATGGCTCCGCGGGAGAGCTGCTCCTGACTGGAGATCTATCGCACAATCCCCCCGTCTATGAGGCGGCAGCTGCGCCGCCCGAGTCTTACTGAACGCCAGTGCCAAATCCTCATACTCGGGGGGAATCTGCAGTGCTGGCATTAGATTCGGACTCTCCACCGAGGTCGCCCCTATGGAAACACCCAGACACCGCCCCTCACATTGAGCAGACCACCCTTTAAGAGCTTTCTCTCGCCACCTAATAATAGGGTCATGAGTCATCAACCAGGGAAGACCCAGCACTACCGGATACGCAGGAGAGTCAATCAGATAGAGCTGAATTCTCTCCTCATGACCCTCCTGCGCCGTCATCTGAATGGGTGCTGTGACCTCCCTAATCAACCCAGACCCTAACGGACGGCTATCTAGGGCATGGACGGGGAAAGGTTTATCCACTGGAAGGAGGGGAATCCCTAACTCTATACAGAACTGGCGATCTACAAAATTCCCAGCTGCGCCTGAATCTACCAGCGCCTTATGCTGGGAACGAGGTGCAACCTGTGGGAAACAAACAGGCAAGGTTAGGTGCACGACAGAAAGCTCTGGGTAAGCAGGGCGCCTACTCACCTGGGAGGACCCCCCAATGCGTGACCTGCCATCTCCCTCACTGGAGGACCCGCCCCAACACCTAGCCGCGGTGTGTCCTCCACGACCACAGTTGGTGCAAGGGCCGGGTCCCCTCGGGCTCCTCCTCCTCCGTTCCCTAGCGCCAGCACCTCCGAGCTCCATAGGGCACGGCTCGGAGGTGCTGGAGAGTGGAATGGGCGAACCCCCCCCTCCGGGACGCCCACGGGTGGCGAGCAGGGTATCCAGCCGGATGGCCATGTCGACCAGCTGGTCGAACGTCAACGACGTGTCCCTGCACGCCAACTCTCGCTGGACGTCCTCCCGGAGGCTGCAGCGGAAATGGTCGATAAGGGCCCGCTCATTCCACCCTGCATCAGCCGCTAGGGTCCGGAACTCTAAGGCAAAGTCCTGGGCGCTCCTCATCCCCTGTCGGAGGTAGAACAGACGTTCCCCCGCCGCCTTCCCTTCCGGTGGATGGTCGAACACAGCACGGAAGCGGCGGGAGAACTCCGCATAGTTCGTAGTAGCGGCGTCCATTCTCCTCCACTCGGCGTTGGCCCACTCCAACGCCTTGCCGGTGAGACAGGAGATGAGGGCTGAGACGCTCTCGTGTCCCGAGGGCGCCGGGTGGACGGTGGCGAGGTAGAGCTCCACCTGCAGCAGGAATCCTTGACACCCGGCAGTGGAGCCGTCGTACGCCCTCGGGAGCGAGAGCCGAATCCCACTAGGTTCCGGAGATGAGACGGGGGGGCTGACCGATGGGGCTGGTTCGGTTGGTGGAGGTGTGGGAACCCCGCTGGTCTCCCATCGGTGCAGAGTATTCATCACTCCCTCCAGGGCGTGACAGACCTGATTGATGCGGTCCTCCTGACCACGAAGACGTTCTGCCATCTCGGCTGTCGGCGTGGTCGCTCCTGCTGATTCCATGATTGATGCGTGATTCTGTCAGAGTGGTGTGTGTAGGTGAGTGGAAGGAATCAAGCGCAGGACCCAGGATGACTTCAACCGTCTTTAGTAATGTTCCCAAAGCAACGAGAACAAGGAGTAACCAACCCAACCGGGTGGCGCACACAATTACGCACAAAACACACAGTGCGTCAAAACAAGAAAAGCGCACACAGTGCGAGCTCTCGGGAAAACACAACGAGAGAAATAATCCGAACTTCACAGAGGCAGGCTGACAATGAACAATCACGCATAACACCTGACCCAAACACACGAACTAAATAAGGGAAACAATTAATACACAAATAAGGGACAGGTGTTATGAAACAGACAAAACCAAAAGAACATGAAACATAGAACGGTGGCAGCTAGTACTCCGGAGACGACGACCGCCGAAGCCTGCCCGAACAAGGAAGAGGAGCAGCCTCGGCCGAAACCGTGACAAACATAGAGGCTCAGAATAAATTAGAGGAAAAACAAAAAGAAATGGAAAAACTTATTCAAGAAAGATCAAGTGTAATATATTATAAAAATAAAGCAAACTGGATGGAATATGGGGAAAAATGCACAAAATTCTTTTTTAATCTTCAACATAGGAATGCTACCAAAAAGAAGTTAATGAAACTGGTTACAATTGACGGAGTCACCCATAATTCACCTAATGATATTTTGAAGGAAGAAACAAAGTATTTTAAGCATATGTTTTCTTTTCAGTCGCCTCCATCTCCTCTAACTGAAGCTAATTGTAGAGATTTTTTTCCTATTGATAATGTCAAATTAACAGCCACACAGAAAGACTCATGTGAAGGTGAAATTACAGAGGAGGAACTTCTGGATGCAATTAAAGACTTTAAGTCCGGGAAAACTCCAGGGTTGGATGGCATACCAATCGAGGTATACCAAACCTTTTTTGATATACTAAGAGGACCGTTATAAGCATGTTTTAACCACTCCTATGTAAATGGTAGATTATCTGACACTCAAGAAGAAGGTCTGATCTCATTATTACTGAAACAGGATACAAGTGGAAAATATAAAGATCCAGTCCATTTACAAAATTGGAGGCCCCTTACACTTCAGTGTTGTGATGCAAAAATCCTAGCAAAATGAATAGCGCATAGAATTAAAAAGGTATTGTCGGATATTATTCATTCTAATCAGACAGGTTTTTTACATGGAAGATACATTGGAGACAATATATGTCACGGTGCTGTGTATGGGTGTGGTGTAGAATCAGGCGCAGGCAGCAGAGGGTAAGTCCAACAAGACTTTACTGAGCACGAAAATAAATCCAAAACAGCCCGGAGGCAAAAGACGCACACAGGCGTAAATACAAGCGCACACACAGGTGCGTAAATCTCTCCTCACACAACGAGGAGGAAGCTCAGGAAAAATAGCGTACCGACACGGGTAGCGCAACCACGACACGAACAATCACACACAACACAAACCTAACAACAAGGAAACTAAATAGGGTGCTAAATGAGACCTAACACAAAACAGGTGATACTAACAGACAAAACCAAACAAACAAGAAACATCGAGCGGTGTCAGCTAGAACTCCGGAGACGACGACCGGCGAAACCTGCCCGAACAAGGAGGAGGAGCCGCCTCGGCCGAAACCGTGACAGTACCCCCCCTTGACCTCCGGCCTCGGGGACGACCAGGGGGACGCGGAGCAGGGCGCGTAGGATGACCACGATGGAATTCGGTCATCAGGGACGGATCCAGAATGTCCCTCCTTGGCACCCAGCACCGCTCCTCCGGACCGTACCCCTCCCACTCCACGAGATATTGGAGACCCCCCATCCGGCGTCTCGAATCCAGGATGGTCCGAACCGTGTACGCCGGAGCCCCCTCGATGTCCAACGGGGGCGGAGGAGTCTCCTCAATCTCAAAGTCCTGGAGTGGACCAGCTACCACCGGCCTGAGGAGAGACACATGGAACGAGGGGTTAATATTCTTGTAATCAATAGGTAGTTCTAACCTGTAACTCACCTCGTTCAATCTCCTCAGGACTTTAAAAGGCCCCACAAACCGCCGACCCAGCTTCCGGCAGGGCAGGCGGAGGGGCAGGTTTCTGGTTGAGAGCCAGACTCGATCTCCAGGTGCGTACACTGGCCCCTCACTGCGGTGTAGGTCGGCGCTCGTCTTCTGTCGACGTATGGCACGCTGCAGATGGACGTGTGCAGCGTCCCACGTCTCCTCCGAGCGCCGCACCCACTGATCCACAGCGGGGGCCTCGATCTGGCTCTCATGCCATGGTGCCAGAACCGGCTGGTACCCTAATACACACTGAAAAGGGGTTAGTTGGGTGGAGGAGTGGCGGAGAGAGTTCTGTGCCATCTCGGCCCAGGGCACATATCTCGCCCACTCCTCCGGCCGGCCCTGACAATATGACCTCAGAAACCTACCCACATCCTGGTTGACTCGTTCAACCTGCCCATTACTCTCCGGGTGGTAACCCGAGGCAAGGCTCACCGAGACCCCCAAACGTTCCATAAATGCTCTCCAGACTCTGGAGGTAAACTGGGGGCCTCGATCGGACACTATATCCTCGGGCACCCCGTAATGCCGGAAGACGTGAGTAAATAGCGCCTCAGCGGTCTGTAGGGCCGTAGTAAGACCCGGCATGGGAAGGAGACGACAGGCCTTCGAGAACCGATCCACAACGACCAGGATGGTGGTATTCCCCGGTGAGGAGGGAAGATCGGTAACAAAATCCACCGAGAGGTGAGACCAGGGTCGTTGTGGAACGGGCAGGGGCTGTAATTTACCCCTGGGCAAGTGTCTGGGCGCCTTACACTGGGCACATACTGAGCAGGAGGAGACATAAACCCTCACATCCCTGGCTAACGTTGGCCACCAGTACTTCGTACTAAGGCAGTGCACCGTCCGGCCAATACCCGGATGTCCAGAGGAGGGGGACGTGTGAGCCCAATAAATCAGCCGATCCCGGACCTCGAGCAGGACGTACACCCGACCCACCGGACACTGTGGAGGACTAGGCTCGGTGCGTAACGCCCGCTCGATCTCCGCATCGACCTCCCACACCACCGGTGCCACCAGACAAGACTCCGGTAGTATGGGAATGGACTCCACGCACCTCTCCTCCGTGTCATACCGACGGGACAGAGCATCTGCCTTCCCGTTCTGGGACCCAGGGATGTAAGTGATCTTGAACACAAACCGGGCGAGAAACATAGTCCATCGAGCCTGGCGAGGATTCAGTCTCCTAGCTGCCCGAATGTACTCCAGGTTACGATGGTCGGTCAGAATGAGGAAAGGGTGCTGAGCCCCCTCAAGCCAATGCCTCCACACCTTTAGGGCCTGTACTACGGCTAACAGCTCCCTGTCCCCTACGTCATAATTCCGCTCCGCCGGACTGAGCTTCTTAGAATAAAAAGCACAGGGGCGGAGCTTAGGTGGTGTACCGGATCGTTGAGAAAGAACTGCCCCGATACCGGCCTCAGACGCGTCCACCTCAACTTGGAAGGGTAAAGTGGGATCCGGGTGCGCCAACACCGGGGCCGAGGTAAACAGGTCCTTCAGTCTCCCAAAGGCCCTGTCCGCCTCAGCTGACCACTGCAAGCGCACCGGACCCCCCTTCAGAAGAGACGTTATGGGAGCTGCCACCTGTCCAAAACCCCGGATAAACCTCCGGTAGTAATTCGCAAAACCCAAGAACCGCTGCACCTCTTTAACCGTAGTTGGGGTTTGCCAATTACGCACGGCGGACACTCGGTCCACCTCCATTCTCACCCCTGACGCAGACAACTGGTAACCCAAAAAGGACACTGACTCCTGGAAGAACAGACATCTCTCAGCTTTGACATACAGGTCATGCTCCAACAGTCTCCTCAATACCCTGCGCACCAGGGCTACATGCTCGGCCCGAGTAGCACTGTACACAAGAATATCATCTATGTACACCACTACTCCCTGCGCCTGCATGTCCCGGAAAAGTTCGTCTACAAACGATTGGAAGACTGATGGAGCATTCATTAACCCATATGGCATGACGAGATACTCGTAATGGCCGGATGTAGTACTAAATGCTGTCTTCCACTCATCGCCCTCCCTAATGCGCACCAAGTTATATGCGCTCCTGAGATCCAATTTTGTGAAGAACCTTGCCCCGTGTAAGGACTCCGTCATGGTCCCAATCAGAGGAAGTGGATAGCTGTACTTCACTGTCACCTGATTGAGACCGCGGTAATCAATACACGGACGCAAACCTCCATCCTTTTTCTTCACAAAAAAGAAGCTTGAGGACGCGGGAGAAGTAGAGGTCCGTATGTATCCCTGTCTCAGAGACTCGGCAATGTAAGTCTCCATTGCCCTTTTCTCCTCCTGTGACAAAGGATACACATGGCTCCGCGGAAGCGCTGCTCCTGTCTGGAGGTCTATCGCACAATCCCCTTGTCTATGAGGTGGCAACTGTGCCGCTCTGGTCTTACTGAACACGAGCGCCAAATCCTCATACTCAGGAGGAATGTGCAGTGCTGGCATCTGGTTCGGACTCTCCACCGAGGTCGCCCCTACGGAAACACCCAGACATAACCCCTCAAAAATAGTAGGATCATGGGTCATCAACCAGGGAAGCCCCAGTACCACCGGATACGCAGGAGAGTCGATAAGATAGAGTTGAATCGTCTCCTCATGACCCCCCTGCGTCATCATCCTAAGTGGCGCTGTGACCTCCCCAATCAACCCAGATCCTAACGGACGACTATCTAGGGCATGTACAGGAAAGGGTTTTTCGACTGGAAGGAGGGGAATCCCTAACTTAACACAGAATCTCCGGTCTACAAAATTCCCAGCTGCGCCTGAATCGACTAGCGCCTTATGCTGGGACCGAGGTGCAACCTGTGGGAAACAAACAGGTAAGGTAAAGTGAACGACAGAAAGCTCTGGGTAAGTAGGGCGCCTACTCACCTGGGTGGACTCCCCACTGTATGACCTGCTCTCTCCCTCACCAGGGGACCCTCCCCAGCACCTAGCCGCGGTGTGCCCTCCGCGCCCACACTTGGTGCAGGAGACTGCCCCCCTCGGGCTCCTACCTCTTCTCCCTCTAGCGCCAGCACCTCCAAGCTCCATCGGACACTGCTCGGAGGCGCTGGAGGGTGGAATGGGGGGCCCCCACCTGGGACGTCCGCGGGTCGCCAGCAGGTTGTCCAGTCTAATGGCCATGTCCACCAGCTGGTCAAAGGTTAGTGTAGTGTCCCTGCAGGCTAACTCCCTGCGGACGTCCTCCCGAAGGCTGCATCTGAAGTGGTCTATGAGGGCCCTCTCATTCCACCCCGCATCAGCCGCTAGAGTCCGGAACTCCAGTGCAAACGCCTGAGCGCTCCTCATCCCCTGTCGGAGGTGGAATAGACGTTCCCCCGCCGCTCTCCCCTCTGGTGGATGGTCGAAGACCGCACGGAAGCGACGGGAGAACTCCGCATAGGTGACTGTGGCGGCGTCTATTCCCTCCACTCGGCGTTGGCCCACTCCAACGCCTTGCCGGTGAGACAGGAGATGAGGGCGGAAACGCTCTCGTATCCCGAGGGCGCCGGGTGTATGGTGGCAATGTAGAGCTCCACTTGTAGGAGGAACCCCTGACACCCGGCAGCGGTGCCGTCGTACGCCCTCGGGAGCGAGAGCCGAATCCCACTGGGTTCCGGTCGATGGACGGGCTGGTTGTCCGGTGGTGAAGGTGATGGTGCGATAGGTGGGGCTATGGGAACCCCGCTGGTCTCCCATCGACGAAGGGTGTCCATGACGCCCTCCAAGGCGTGCCCGATACGGTTGATCCGGTGCTCGTGTCCAAGGAGATGCTCCTCCATGGGGTCGACGGGTGCTCCTGCTGATTCCATTAGGTGGTGTGTGATTCTGTCACGGTGCTGTGTTTGGGTGTGGTGTAGAATCAGGCGCAGGCAGCAGAGGGTAAGTCCAACAAGACTTTACTGAGCACGAAAATAAATCCAAAACAGCCCGGAGGCAAAAGACGCACACAGGCGTAAATACAAGCGCACACACAGGTGCGTAAATCTCTCCTCACACAACGAGGAGGAAGCTCAGGAAAAATAGCGTACCGACACGGGTAGCGCAACCACGACACGAACAATCACACACAACACAAACCTAACAACAAGGAAACTAAATAGGGTGCTAAATGAGACCTAACACAAAACAGGTGATACTAACAGACAAAACCAAACAAACAAGAAACATCGAGCGGTGGCAGCTAGAACTCCGGAGACGATGACCGGCGAAACCTGCCCGAACAAGGAGGAGGAGCCGCCTCGGCCGAAACCGTGACAATATAAGGCAAGTATTGGAAACAATAGAACACTATGGAAAATATGGGAAACCAGGCCTGCTATTCATAGCAGACTTCGAAAAGGCATTTGATAAAGTTCGACTGGAATTTATATATAAATGCCTGGAGCATTTCAATTTTGGAGAATCTCTTATAAAATGGGTCAAAATCATGTATAGTAACCCTAGGTGTAAAATAGTAAATAATGGCTATTTCTCAGAAAGTTTCAAACTGTCAAGAGGAGTGAAACAAGGTTGTCCACTATCGGCATATCTATTTATTGTGGCCATCGAGATGTTAGCTATTAAAATCAGATCCAATAATAATATCAGAGGATTCGAAATACAGGGCTTAAAAACAAAGGTGTCATTGTACGCTGATGATTCATGTTTTCTTTTAGATCCACAACTAGAATCCCTCCACAGCCTCATAGAGGATCTAGATACATTTTCTAACCTCTCTGGATTAAAACCAAATTATGACAAATGTACTATATTACGTATTGGATCACTAAAAAATACAATTTTTACATTACCATGTAGTTTACCAATAAAATGGTCTGATGGTGATGTGGATATACTCGGAATACATATCCCAAAGGAAATAAATGATCTCACTTCAATAAATTTTAATAGAAAGTTAGCAAAAATAGATAAGATCTTACTACCATGGAAAGGAAAATACCTGTCAATTTGTGGAAAAATCACCCTGATTAACTCTTTAGTATTATCCCAGTTTACCTATTTGCTTATGGTCTTGCCTACGCCTAGCAAACAGTTTTTTAAATTATATGAGAAAAATATATTCAATTTTATTTGGAACGGCAAGCCAGACAAAATTAAAAGAGCATATTTATATAATGGATATGAATTCGGAGGACAGAAATTATTAAATATTAAAGCATTAGACCTATCACTAAAATCTTCAGTCATCCAAAAGTTATACTTAAATCCGAACTGGTTCTCAAGCAAATTAGTAAGATTGTCTCACCCACTGTTCAAGAAAGGCCTTTTTCCCTTTATTCAGATTACAACCTCTCACTTTCAGTTATTTGAAAAGGAAATAATCTCCCAAATGTCACTATTTCTAAAACAAGCCATAGAAAGTTGGTTGCAATTTCAATTTAATCCTCCAGAAACGACAGAACAAATAATGCAACAAATATTGTGGTTAAATTCAAATATACTAATTGACAAAAAACCTTTATTTATTGACAGAATGTTTAAAAAAGGTATAATCTTCGTAAATTATATCATCGGTAGGACTGGTGGAGTTATGTCGCACATGCAGCTAATAAAAACATATGGAAATGTCTGCTCTACCCAAAATTACAACCAAATAATTGCAGCCTTACCGCAAAAGTGGAAGAGGAAAGTTGAAGGGGGAGAAAGTAAGGAACTTGTCGGTCGGCCTTGCATTAAAGAACATAATTGGTTAAGGAAAACTGTGATAAATAAAAAAGTATATCAGTTTCACTTAAGGACCAAAGGATTGACAGCAGTCCCATATAGATTGCAAAATAGTTGGGAAGAGATCTTTGACGTACCGATCCCATGGCATAGTGTTTATGAACTGACACGCAAAACGACACCGGATTCAAAAATTAGAATCTTTCAATTTAAATTATTATATAAAATTCTTGCTACCAATAGAATGTTATTTATATGGGGGATACAATCTTCCCAGCTCTGCAGATGTTGCTGTGAAGAGATAGAATCATTAGATCATTTGTTTTGGTTCTGTCCATTTGTAGCTTGTTTTTGGACACAGGTCCAGGAATGGCTAAAGGATTGCAATATTTACCTGGAACTAACCTTGCAGATAGCATTACTGGGTGATCTGAAAAGTCATAGTCAATCAATCAATAATATAATAATACTTTTAGCAAAAATGTTTATTTTTAATTCACAATCTGTAGAAGCAATGAGAATAGAAAGGTTCAGAACTTTTGTAAAACATCACAGTATGGTTGAAATATATATGGCAAATAGAAATCCTATATGGATGGTGTTAAGAGATAGATGGGAGGTATTGAATAGAGTTGAAGGATGGGACTTATAACAAATAACAACAAATAATAACAAAGATAGCTAATAATGTAAGCATACTGTGTCCATAATAAGTATATAGGTTGTATGTTGGGAGCTTTTGGGAAAGAGCACAGTTAGAAAGATATGGCATTTAGAAGCAAACCGGATGGACATCATGAAAATGATCGGAGAGGTTGAGAGTAGAAGAAGTTCAGGAGCAAAAAATAAAATATATATATATATATATATATATATATATATATATATATATATATATATATATATATATATATATATATATATATAGAGAGAGAGAGATATAGAATTATTGTAAAATTAACTCTGTCCATAAGGTGTAGATAGTAAGTATAGACCGGAAGTAGAGGCCTGGGCGTTGTTGTTCACTAATTTACTCCAAGTAGGGAAAGGATGGTGGGGTTGAAAAGTAATAAAGGGGAATATATATATATAAAAAAATTTAAAAAAACATGGGGGATTGGAAGTGATGCAGACAATTACATTGATAGAAGATACAATCTATCTGCAATATTAAGCTGATCCATCCCCCCGAGAAAAAAATAAAAAAAAAATAAAAAAAGTTTTGAGAAACTTTTGTTATTGACCAAATACTTATTTTCCACCATAATTTGCAAATAAATTAATTAAAATTCCTACAATGTGATTTTCTGGATTTTTTTTCCTCATTTTGTCTGTCATAGTTGACGTGTACCTATGATGAAAATTACAGGCCTCTCTCATCTTTTTAAGTGGGAGAACTTGCACAATTGGTGGCTGACTAAATACTTTTTTCCCCCACTGTATGTCCCTCCACTTCGCCCGCCTCCTCAAGTTTATTTTTTGTGAAGAAGAAAGATGGCGGTCTACGCCCTTGCATTGATTATCGATCACTCAACAAGGAGACAATACAATTTAGTTATCCTCTCCCCTTCATTCCTTCAGTGATCGAGTCAATGCATGGGGCGCGCTTCTTCACCAAATTAGATCTCCGGAGTGCGTACAACCTGATGTGTGTCCGAGAGGGGGATGAGTGGAAGAAAGTATTCAGCACAACCACGGGGCATTATGAATACCTGGTGATGCCCTACGGATTGATGAATGCTCTATCCGTCTTCCAGTCCTTTGTGAACGAGGTGTTTCGGGACATGCTTGGTCGCAGTGTAGTGGTCTACATCGATGACATTCTGGTGTATTCCACTACGCGCGCTGAGCATTTGTCCCTGGTTCGCAAAATGCTGGCCTGACTGTTGGAAAATGACCTTTATGCCAAGGCAGAAAAGTGTCTGGTTTTCCAGCAGTCCGTCTCCTTCCTCGGACACCGCATTACCACCTCAGGTGTGGAGATGGAGGGAGATCACATTTCAGCCGTGCATAATTGGCCGACTCCAACCACGGTTAAGGAGGTGCAGCGCTTTATTGGCTTTACCAACTACTATCTGAGGTTTATCCGGGGCTTTGGCAAGGTCGCAGCTCCCATTACATCTCTGTTGAAGGTGGGCCGTCCCGGCTCCGCTGGTCTGCTGAGTCTGACAGGGCCTTCAGTAACCTGAGCGGTCTGTTCACCTCAGCCCCGGCACTGGTCCACCCCGATCCATCACTACCGTTTGTAGTGGATAAGTTAGGCACCTCCCAGCGGGTAAGTTACAGCCTTTACCAGTTCCACAACGACCATGGTCTCACCTTAGTATTGATTTCCTTACTGATCTTCCCCTCTCTCAAGGTAACACCACCATCCTGGTCGTTGTGGACTGCTTTTCCAAGGCCTGCCACCTCCTTCCTCTGCCTGGTCTCCCCATGGCCCTGCAGACTGCGGAGGCCTGTTTACACATGTCTTCCGGCACTACGGGGTACCAGAGGATATAGTGTCTGACTGGGGTCCCCAGTTCACATCCAAGGTCTGGAAGGCATTCATGGAACGTCTGGGGGTCTCGGTCAGCCTGACCTCTGGTTTCCACCCTGAGTCTAATGGTTAGGTGGAACGGGTAAATCAGGATGTGGGTAGGTTCCTGCAGTCCTACTGCCAGGACCGGCCGGGGGAGTGGTCGGTGTTCTTGCCATGGGCCAAATATGCCCAGAACTCTCTCTGTCACTCCTCCACTAACCTAACGCCATTCCAATGTGTTTTAGGTTACCAACCGGTTCTGGCAACGTGGCACCAGAGCCAGACTGAGGCTCCAGCGGTGGTGACTGGTTTAGGCGCGCGGAAGAGACGTGGGACGCTGCTCACGTCCACCTCCAATGCGCCGTGCGTCGTCAGAAGGCCCCAGTCTTCATACCAGGTGATCAGGTCTGGCTCTCGACCCGGAATCTGCCCATCCGCCTGCCCTGCCAGAAGCTGAGCCCACGGTTTGTGGGTCCGTTCAAAGTCCTGAGGAGGATCAACGAGGTTACCTATAGGTTATTACTCCCCCCTGATTATCGTATTAACCCCTCGTTCCATGTGTCTCTCCTCAGGCCGGTGGTGCAGGTCCGCTACAGGAGTCTGAGGTGCAGGAGGTCCCTCCGCCTCCTATGGGATCTTATATAGACAGGTGTGTGCCTTTCCAAATCATGTCCAATCAATTGAATTTACCACAATGGAAACAGGATTCACCTGAGCTAAATTTCGAGTCTCATAGCAAAGGGTCTGAATATGTATCTTACAATATCTTACATATTTGCAGAAATATGTAAAAACCTGTTTTCGCTTTGTCATTACGGGGTATTGCTAGTGGATTGATGAGAAATAATATATAATTTTATCCGTTTTAGAATAAGGCTGTAACTGTCACGGTTTACTAAGCCAGAACCCAGAAGCAGACCAGGACAAGGTAAGTTGAAACAAAGGTGAGTGTTTATTTAATAGATCCACGAGTGAGGCTGAATAATCCAGGGAACAGAGCGGGTGGCGTGGATGGGTTGTTGAGGGTGCAGTGGTAGGTCCAGTAATGGCTCGGCAGCCGCCGACCATCAGGCAGAGGTTGGGTGAAGGTTCCGGATGAGTGATGTTCATGGCTAACGATCCGGCAGGGAATGGATGTTAGGACAGAGCCTAAGAAGGGTGATGATCAGGACCAGGTGTGCAGATTGCTGATGGGATGCAGGTGCGGAAATCAAGAGAGCTCCCGCCTAGCAACGTTGCCCGGCAACCAGGCAGGGAGCGTTCCAGAACCCTCGGGAAACTGGAGATCCCGAGCAGAAAAACTAGTACACAGACAGGAACCGACTCAGACTGCAGGGATCGTTACAGTACCCCCCCTCCGACGAACGCCACCGGGCGGACTCCCCGGAGCGCCAGGATGGAGGCGGTAGAAGTCACGAATGAGGTCAGCATCTAGGATCTGTCGCCGCGGAATCCAACTCCTCTCTTCAGGACCATACCCCTCCCAGTCCACGAGATACTGGAAACCCCGGCCCCGCCGTCTGGAATCCATGATGCGTCGCACCGTGTAGGCAGGACCACCTCCGATCATCCGAGGAGGAGGAGGAGGAGGCGGAGGAGGCAACAGAGGACTGAGGAGAACAGGCTTGAGGCAGGAGACATGAAAGGTGGGATGGACTCTGAGCGTTCTCGGTAGTTTGAGTCGAACTGCAACCGGATTGATCACCTTCTCCACCACAAACGGACCAATGAACTTCGGTGACAACTTCCTAGACTCAGTCCGTAAAGGAAGATCCCGTGTGGCCAACCAGACCCTATCTCCGATGGTATAGGTGGGAGCGGGGATCCGGCGACGATTCGCCTGGAGCTGATACCGGTCCGAAACTCTAAGGAGTGCCTTTCTGGCCCGATGCCAGGTCCGGTGGCAACGACGAATATGGGCCTGAACAGAGGGCACTGAGAGCTCCTTCTCCTGAGAAGGGAACAAGGGAGGTTGGTAGCCATACAGGCACTGGAAGGGAGACATCCCAGTGGCAGATGTAGGGAGAGTATTGTGGGCATACTCAACCCAAGGCAACTGAGAGACCCAGGAGGTGGGGTTGGAGGAGACAAGGCAGCGTAGCGTGGATTCCATCTTCTGGTTGGCTCTCTCCGCCTGACCATTAGATTGGGGGTGAAAACCAGATGTGAGACTGACTGTAGCTCCAATAGCCAAACAGAAGGACTTCCAGACAGCAGAGGTAAACTGAGGGCCACGGTCGGAAACGATATCACTGGGCAAACCGTGGACCCTGAAAACCTCCCTAACCAGGATCTCGGACGTCTCCGAGGCAGAGGGAAGCTTGGCAATTGGCACAAAGTGGGCGAACTTGCTGAATCTGTCCACGATAGTCAGAACGACCGTGTTCCCCTCAGAAGAGGGCAACCCAGTGACAAAGTCCAGGGCCAGATGCGACCATGGTCGCCGGGGAATAGGAAGGGGGTGAAGTATTCCAGAGCTGGGCCGATTGGTACTCTTATTCTGCGCACACACTGGACAGGCAGCAACAAAACCCCGAGTATCCTCGGCCATGGCAGGCCACCAAAAACGTCTGCGAAGAAACGCCATCGTCCGAGCCACGCCAGGGTGACAAGCCATCTTGCTGGCGTGGGACCATTTGAGGACAGCAGGACGAACCGACTCAGGCACAAACAACCGACCGGGTGGACCGTTACCGGGACCGGGCTGCGTCCGAAGGGCCGCCATCACCTCCTCCTCAATCTTCCACATAACTGCTCCCACGACGCAGTTCCGGGGGAGAATCGTCTCGGTCTTGGACCCACTCTCTTCCGTCTTGGAGAACATCCGGGACAAGGCGTCCGCCTTGCCGTTCTTAGATCCAGGTCGGAACGTCAGGGAAAAATTGAATCGTCCGAAAAACAACGCCCACCTGGCCTGACGGGAGTTGAGACGTCTAGCCGATTGCACGTAAGCAAGATTCTTGTGGTCAGTCCAGACAATAAACGGTTGCTCCGCCCCCTCCAACCAGTGGCGCCACTCCTCCAAGGCAAGTTTCACCGCGAGAAGCTCCCGGTTACCCACATCGTAGTTCCTCTCCGCAGGCGAAAGGCGACGAGAGTAGTAGGCGCAGGGATGGAGTTTACTGTCCGTGGAGCATCGCTGCGACAGGATGGCGCCAACTCCCACATCAGACGCGTCCACTTCAACGACGAACTGACGGGCCGTGTCCGGTTGAGAGAGAATCGGTGCGTTGGTGAATCGCCTCTTCAAATCCAGAAACGCTCGATCCGCCTCCGGATTCCACTTGAAGGTCCTGATACTGGAAGTCAAGGCAGTTAACGGAGCGGCCACACGGCTGTAATCCCGGATGAATCTGCGGTAGAAATTCGCAAACCCCAAAAATCTCTGGAGCTGCAATCTCGTACCGGGCTGGGCCCATTCCAGGACCGCTCTAACCTTCTCCTGGTCCATCCTAATCTCTCCCCTGGAGATGATGTACCCGAGGAAGGATGTCGTGTGGGCGTGAAACTCGCACTTCTCGGCCTTCACGAACAGGCGATTCTCCAACAATCGCTGCAGAACCTGCCGGACATGCTGGACGTGGTCGGAAGGTTCCTTCGAAAAGATCAGAATGTCATCCAGGTAAACAAACACAAAGAGACCGATCATATCTCTCAGGACGTCGTTCACCATACTCTGGAATACCGCTGGGGCATTGGTCAGTCCAAACGGCATCACCTGATACTCGAAGTGACCCATCGGTGTATTGAAACCCGTCAACCACTCGTCCCCCTCTCTGATCCGGACCATGTGATACGCATTGCGTAGGTCTAGCTTGGTGAACACCGTAGCACCCTGTAAGGAGTCGAAGGCAGAGCTCATCAAGGGCAGGGGATACTTGTTCTTGACCGTGATGTCATTCAACCCCCGATAATCAATACACGGTCGAAGAGAGCCATCCTTCTTACCCACAAAGAAGAATCCTGCCCCCAGGGGTGATGACGAGGGACGAACGAGACCAGCAGCTAGGGACTCCTTGATGTAGGTCTCCAAAGCCTCACGTTCAGGTCGGGAGATACTGTATAACCTTCCCTTGGAGTAGACGGCTCCAGGGAACAGGTTGATGGCACAATCATATGGTCGGTGGGGAGGGAGTGACAGAGCCTTCTGCTTACTGAACACTTCCCCCAAATCGTGATATGTCTCGGGAACCAGGGACAAATCTGGGGGTTTAGCCTCAATCACCTGACTGGGAACCGAATGGGGACAGGCAGTCTTGAGACAGTTAGCATGACAATCAAGGCTCCAACTCGTTACCTTGCCCGTCACCCAATCGAACGTGGGATTGTGTTCCTTCAGCCAGGGGTATCCAAGGACCAGAGGAACATGGGAAGACGGCAGAATGAAGAATGAAATCATCTCCGAATGATTCCCCGACAACAGCATCTTAACCGGTTCAGTCCTCATTGTGATACGTGCCAGACTACTGCCGTTCAGAGTGGTCGCTTCAATGGCTTCCGGCAATTGCTCCTTGGAAAGCCCCAGCTGTTCCACCAACTCGGCATCAAGAAAGCTTCCATCGGCACCTGAATCGATAAAAGCGTTAATCGCTAAGCTCTGATTCCTGTTCATAAGGGTAGCCGGGAAACGGGGTCTGACAGAGGTATTGAGAGGTCGAAACTGGCTCGCTAAAAGTCCTCCCAACTTTAGCGAGCCGCGCAGTTTGACGACCGCCGGGAACAGGTGGCGAGGTAATGTCCCGAACCACCACAGTAGAGGCAACAGTTAGTCCTACGTCTGAGTTGGCGTTCCTCCTTGGTTAACCCGTGCCGCCCTACTTGCATGGGTTCAGAATCGGGAGACAGGACCTCCCCACTAATCCTGTGTGGTGGACGATGATCGACGTATTCTGGTCCAATCCCCGACCCGACTGGAACCTGAGAAGCTGATCGATTGGACGGAATCCATTGCTTCTCCCTCCTTCGCTCTCGGACTCGATTATCCACCCGAATAGACAAGGCTACCAAGCTGTCCAGGTCACTAGGCTCCGGATAGGAGATCAACTCATCCTTGAGCTGCTCCGACAGACCCTGGTAAAAGGCCGCTTGCAGAGACTCCTCATTCCACCCACTCTCCACAGCCAACGTCTTGAACTCGATCACGAAGTCGGCCACGCTGCGAGTTCCTTGGCGAAGCGAAAACAGGCGCCTAGCTGCGTCCCTCCCTCGGACGGAATGGTCGAAGAGCTTCCTCATCTCGGCCGTGAACCCCTGGTATGAAGCCATGCAGGGGTCCTGTCGTTCCCAAACGGCTGAAGCCCACTCCAGCGCTCGACCACGCAGCAACTCAATCACAAAGGCTATCCTAGCCTTGTCTGTGGCATAAGAGTAGGGCTGTAGATCGAACACTAACCCACACTGCATAAGGAAAGAACGGCATCTTCCCAGCTCCCCCTCATATTTATCCGGCGTCGGAACCTTGGGCTCACGGAAGGACACAGCTCCAGAAGCGGCAGGCGAGATGGGTGAAACCGGTAGTGGATCCTCCACCGGAAACTTGCGCTGGTTCTGGACCTCCGTCAGACCGGTAGAAAGGTTCCGAACTGCCAACGCGATCTCCTGTAGCTCCGTGCTATGATGGCCCAACAACTTCTCCTGATGGGTAATGGCATGGCGAACAGAGTCCAGGTCCGCTGGGTTCATTACTGGCCGGATCGTTCTGTCACGGTTTACTAAGCCAGAACCCAGAAGCAGACCAGGACAAGGTAACTTGAAACAAAGGTGAGTGTTTATTTAATAGATCCACGAGTGAGGCTGAATAATCCAGGGAACAGAGCGGGTGGCGTGGATGGGTTGTTGAGGGTGCAGTGGTAGGTCCAGTAATGGCTCGGCAGCCGCCGACCATCAGGCAGAGGTTGGGTGAAGGTTCCGGATGAGTGATGTTCATGGCTAACGATCCGGCAGGGAATGGATGTTAGGACAGAGCCTAAGAAGGGTGATGATCAGGACCAGGTGTGCAGATTGCTGATGGGATGCAGGTGCGGAAATCAAGAGAGCTCCCGCCTAGCAACGTTGCCCGGCAACCAGGCAGGGAGCGTTCCAGAACCCTCGGGAAACTGGAGATCCCGAGCAGAAAAACTAGTACACAGACAGGAACCGACTCAGACTGCAGGGATCGTTACAGTAACGTAACAAAATGTGGAAAAAGTCAAGGGGTCTGAATACCGAATGCGCTGTAGCTCAGACTATTATATCTATTGCAATGAAAGAGCAGTGGCTTTGCCGTGGATCTACATGGATTATTTTCAAATGCAATAATCTGCAACTCTTGACCCCTAATCCTAACCCAGCCACCAACAACTAAAGATTACACTCTTCCCTGTTCGATCAAATCATCAGCGAATAGCAGAATCCAGGCCGGACAAATCCTTTAACACAGGGTTCTTTAATCCTGGTCCTGGGAAACCACAGGGTGTGCAGGCTTTTGCTCTAGCCCAGCTATAACACACCTAATTCCACTAATCAAGGGCTTGAAGATATGACATTGATTTAGTTGAATGAGGTGTGTGAGTACTGGGATGGAATTGAAGCCTACAAACAATGTACAGTGCTGTGAAAAAGTATTTGCCCCTTTTCTAGCTTTCTCTACTTTTGCATATTTTAAATACTGAATGTTATCAGATCTTCAACCAAAACCTAATAATAGTAGATAAAGGGAACCTGAGAGAACAAATAACACAACAATTACATATTTATTTCATTTACTTCATAAACAAAGTTATGCAACACCCAATGTCCCTGTGTGAAAAAGTAATTGCCCCCTTACACTCAATAACTGGTTGTACCACCTTTAGCTAAAATGACTCCAACCAAATGCTTCCTATAGTTGTTGATCAGTCTCTCACATCGCTGTGGAGGAATTTTGTCCCACTCTTCCCACTCTGCTCGTTTCAAGTCCTGCCACAACATCTCAATTGGGATTAGGTCTGGACTTTGACTAGGCCATTCCAAAATGTCAAATGTGTTGCTTTTTAGCCATTGTCATGTAGACTTGATTGTGTGTTTTGGATCATTGTCTTGCTGCATGACCCAGCTGCGCTCCAGCTTCAGCTCACAGACAGATGGCCTGACATTCTCTTGTAGAATGATCTGATACAGAGCAGAATTCATGGTTCCTTCTATTAAGGCAAGTCGTCCAGGTCCAGAGGCAGAAAAGCAAACCATCACACTACCACCACCATGCTTGACCGTTGGTATAAGGTTCTTACTGTGGAATGCAGTGTTTGGTTTTTGCCAGGCATAATGGGACCCATGTCGTCCAAAAAGTTATACTTTTAACTAATCTGTCCATAGAACATTCTTCCAAGAGTCTTGATGATCATCCAGGTGCTTCCAGGTGCTTTTTTGGCAAGCTTGAGTCAACTCTTTGGACGAGATGGCTCCCATTATGTCTGGCGAAAACCAAACACTGCTTCACTACAGCCCCGTTGATGAGAATGGGGGCGTGCTCGGTCCACTTATTTTTCCGGTAGTCCACAATCATCTCCTTTGTCTTGATCACGTTGAGGGAGAGGTTGTTGTCCTGGCACCACACGGCCAGGTCTCTGTCCTCCTCCCTATAGGCTGTCTCGTCATTGTCGGTGATCAGGCCTACCACTGTTGTGTCATTGACGAACTTAATGATGGTGTAGGAGTTGTGCCTGGCCATGCAGTCATGAGTGAACAGTGAGTACAGGAGGGGATTGAGCACGCACCCCTGAGGGGCCCCAGTGTTGAGGATCAGCGTGGCGGATGTGTTGTTACCTACCCTTACCACCTGGTGGCGGCTCGTCAGGAAGCAGGATCCAGTTGCAGAGGGAGGTGTTTAGTCCCAGGATCCTAGTGATGAGCTTTGAGGGAACTATGGTGTTGAACACTGAGCTGTAGTCAATGAATAGCATTCTCACATAGGTGTTCCTTTTGTCCAGGTGTGAAAGGGCAGTGTGGAGCGCAATAGAGATTGCATCATCTGTGGATCTGTTGGAGCGGTATGCAGGGTTTCTGGGATAATGGTGTTGTTGTGAGCCATGACCAGCCTTTCAAAGCACTTCATGGCTACAGATGTGAGTGCTACCGGTCGGTAGTCATTTAGGCAGGTTACCTTAGTGTTCTTGGGCACAGGGACTATGGTGGTCTACTTGAAACATGTTGGTATTACAGACTCAGACAGGGAGAGGTTGAAAATGTCAGTGAAGACACTTGCCAGTTGGTCAGCGCATGCTCGGAGTACACGTCCTGGTAATCCGTCTGGCCCTGCGGCCTTGTGAATGTTGACCTGTTTAAAGGTCTTACTCACATCGGCTACGGAGAGCGTGATCACACAGTCGTCCGGAACAGCTGATGCTCTCATGCATGTTTTAGTGTTACTTGCCTCGAAGCGAGCATAGAAGTAATTTAGCTCGTCTGGTAGGCTTGTTTCACTGGGCAGCTCGTGGCTGTGCTTCCCTTTGTAGTCTGTAATAGTTTGCAAGTCCTGCCACATCGACGAGCGTCGGAGCCGGTGTAGTATGATTCGATCTTAGTCCTGTATTGACGCTTTGCCTGTTTGATGATTCGTCGGAGGGCATAGCGGGATTTCTTATAAGCTTCCGGGTTAGAGTCCCAGTCCTTGAAAGCGGCAGCTCTACCCTTTAGCTCAGTGCGGATGTTGCCTGTAATCCATGGCTTCTGGTTGGGGTATGTACGTACAGTCACTGTGGAGACAACATCATCAATGCACTTATTGATAATAATAATAATAATATGCCATTTAGCAGACGCTTTTATCCAAAGCGACTTACAGTCGTGCGTGCATACATTTTTGTGTATGGGTGGTCCCGGGGATCGAACCCACTACCTTGGCATTACAAGCGCCGTGCTCTACCAGCTGAGAAGCCAGTGACTGATGTGGTGTACTCCTCAATGCCATCGGAAGAATCCCGGAACATATTCCAGCAAGGCCACACTTGGCCAGCATTCACAAGTTGTTAGCCAGCTAGCTAGCTATTAGTTAACCAACCAACTAGCTATGGCACCCATTTTAATACCAGTCACTAACTAGCTAACCTTATAGATAACTAAACAATTAGTTGCTTATAATGTCAGCACTGGTCACGCTTGTTTTTGGTAAACACTGACAGTTAGAATAAATGATGTCTCTGTAAACAGTTAGCTACTATTTATATTTTTTACAACTTTTACTTTTACTCCACTACATTCCTAAAGAAAATATGTACTTTTTACTCCCATACATTTTCCCTGACACCCAAAAGTAGGCCTACTCATTACATTTCGATTAATAAAGCAGGACAGCAATATGGTCCAATGCACGCACCTATCAATATAACACATTGTCATGATTACTGCTTCTGATCTGGCGGACTCAGTAAACACAAATACTGTGTTTGTAAATTATGTCTGAGTGTTGGAGTGTGCCCCTGGCAACACACACAAATTGTGCCTTCTGGTTTACTTAATATAAGGAATTTGATGTATAGCATTAACCTTTACATGTTACTTAAGTAGGAAAATGTAGTACTTGTTCCACCTCTGTACTTAGGTATATTTAAAACCAGATACTTTTAGACTTTTACTCAATTAGTATTGTGCTGGGTGACTTTCACTTTTACTTGAGCCATTTTCTATTAAGGTATCTGTAATTTTACTCAAGTTACAATTGAGTACTTTTTTCACCACTGGTTGTACGGCAGGCTAACTTGTAACCCCTTCACATGCAATTACTTGTCAGTGAGATATAGGTTTACTTTTGTGCATGTGCAAGAGACAAAGGCTGGTTGCCAGCCAGGCATATGGAAAGTCATAAGTTACCCTCATTTGTTGTTGTAAACATTGAGGTTGTAAACCTTGAACATATCTGTTTTTCTTATGCAAACTTCCTCCACTCTTTCTAATTTTGGAATACAGTATAACTGTATACTTACTTAAATGTACCATGTTATTCTACTACAGGCTACCATGCCTCACATTCACCCAACTGGTTATTACTGTGTAATTCATCTTGAAAAGATGTCCTTGTAATTAATTCCTTTCCTTCATCCCTGAGAAAAAACACCCTTCAAAGTGTGGATGTTTTCTAGGACCTGCCAGTGCCAAAACAACTGATGAGAGAGCCCATACATTTTATATAAGAGGCTTCCTATCGCTGCTAGTGTAGATAATGATAAGTTGTTACTGTATCATTATCATGGACAATGTTTTTAAAAACCAAAGATAAACATTTTACTATCAAACACAAACAGAGCAGTTGAGATATACCTTTGGCCTGAAAAGGGATAAGTGACAGAAGTAACAAAATTGATAAGGAAACCGAAGGAGAACATAACCCACATTTCCTGTTAAACTACATGTTGCAACTCTAATTAGAGAGAGTAGACGAGGAAGAACACTGGGGGGGGGGGGGGGGGGGTGTGACTGCTGTAAAGGTACAGTGTGTGTCTTGCGGTATTACCCACAGGCCTAAAGGTGTAGTTCTTGGCATCTAGACTTAAACCTGTTCTGTTCTGTTCAATCCCACACTCTTAGAAAAAAAGGTGCTATCTAGAACCTAAAAGGGTTCTTCGGCTGTCCCCATAAGAGAAACCTTTGGAGAACCCTTATTCGGTACAGGTAGAACCTTTTGGGTTCCATGTAAAACCCTTTCCACAAAGGGTTCTACATGGAACGCAAAAGAGTTCTACCTGGAACCAAAAAGGGTTCTCCTATGGGGACAGCTGAAGAACCCTTTTGGAACCCTTTTTTCTAAGAGTGTATTGTGCTTCACCACAATGGAATCTGATGAAGGGATGTGACTCAGAAACTGAGTTGGTGCTGACCTCATGCCAAATACATTTTTAGAAACTCGTAATGAATGTTATGCAGTCTTTCAGTCATTTGCTATGCATAGGCCTGTGTGTTTTTGTATGTGAGTACTGTTTTGCCCCATTGTAACCCTGTCTCCAGTATGTGTGTGTGTACGTGTGTGTACGTGTGTGTACGTGTGTGTACGTGTGTGTACGTGTGTGTGCGTGCGTGTGTGTGTGTGTGTGTGTGTGTGTAGAGAGGCCCATTGTTGCCGCTAAGACCCAGGTGGACTCATCAACAATGGTGGCTTCAGAGCTTCAGAGAATGTCACAGTCATCCATGGCAACACTGTCATGCCTCAGAGTAATGTATTTAGAGAGTTGGGCCAATACGGTTTCTGCATTATGATGCATTTACATGACACTTCAACATTCTTTGGCAGCCACGTTAGCTCCCTATTACAGTTTTTTTTCGATTGCTAACAAGCATTGTTCAATACTGCGGATACATGTGCAAAACTCTAAATACAGTTATCACAACAACACTCTATGTAGCAACCTGTGGATCATTTGTCATTGCTTTGACACAAAATGCATTCAATGACAACATCTTTCAAATTACATAAATACTTGTCTCACAAAAACACATTTACCAACTAAACTCTATGTATCTACAGACCATTTTGCAAATGTTAAGATACCCTTATCAAAACTGTTAAACTCAAGTTCAAAAGCTACTGAAAATTGAATTAGACTGCAATTTTTACATTGCTACAGTAAAATCAAAATAGAAATTCTAAAATAAAATTAGAATAATAATAATAACTCTTAATTATTCACAGCTGATTTTCATTCTACATTACGTAACAGAAGACCTACCCAGGTGTTTTCCATTTTTATGTCGTTACAATCTCTACAAAAGGGGACATCTTTGGAATATATTTTACATAAACATGGACCCAGCCAGAGATCGTTTAGTGGCTTACAGAGGTGGAAGAGTTGCCGGGAGAAGCAGAGGATTACGTATCCGTGGTGGAAGACGACTGAGGGGAAGACCCAGAGTTGTAGTGTCAGATGAGATTAGGGCTACAATCATTGATCATGTTGTCAATCATAGTCTATCAATGAGAGATGCTGGTCTCAGAGTGCAGCCAAATTTGCAATGCTCAACTATGTCATCTATTATAAGAACTTTCCAGCAAACTAGCAGGTAAGATATGCAATCTGCATGGGCATCTAACTGTACTGAATATTACTGTAGAGTAGTAAATCGAGCAAAAGCTCTCCAAACCACTTGTGTGTAAATATATTTCTGTTTTAGGACCCAATGGTTACCAAATGGAGGGGGGGAGGTAGGATTTTCTCTGCTCAGCAGGAAGCTGTAATTGTTGACATGGTCATTAGCAACATTGCCATACAACTAAGAGAAATTCAAGAGAGAGTGTTGACAGACAATAATATATTTCAAAATGTTGAAAGTGTAAGCACGACAACCATTGCTAGAGTCTTGACAAAGCATCATATCAGCATGAAGCTGGTGTACACTGTTCCCTTTGAGAGGAACTCTGATCGTGTCAAGGAACTCCGTTACCAATATGTCCAGGTAAGATGTCTATATCCTGTATTACAGTACTGTTTTTACTGTAAACAAAACTCACCAGAGCACTGCACACTCAGCAGTGATTTCAGTTACAGTATACTGTAATGTAAACTACTGTTATAGAATAACTGTTATGTTGCCCTGTGGATTTACAATATTTTAGAGTGTCATGGAGCTTGAAGCCAACACCCCACATGTTCGTCTTTGTGGATGAGGCTGGTTTTAACATGGCCAAAACACGCCGACGTGGAAGGAATGTGATTGGGAAAAGAGTAACAGTGAATGTCCCGGGCCAGAGGGGTGCCAACATCACAATGTGTGCCACAATATCCTCTAAAGGATTGCTGTCACGTAAACCACTAATTGGGCCAATACAACACAGAGCGCCTCATTTCATGGATGACCTATTGAAGCCTTTTGCCAGGTGAAGAAAGAGGGCAAGTCAGAAGAAATAAGGAAACCTGGGTGATTGTATGGGACAATGTGGCATTTCACCATAATAATAATAATAATATGCCATTTAGCAGACGCTTTTATCCAAAGCTACTTACAGTCATGTGTGCATACATTTTTATGTATGGGTGGTCCCGGGGATCGAACCCACTACCCTGGCGTTACAAGTGCCGTGCTCTACCAATTGAGCTACAGAGGACCACCAGGTAGTCACAGAGTGGTTTGCAGCCCATCCCGGGATGGTGTTACTTTTCCCTTCCTCAACCCCATAGAATCATTATTTTCCTCATGGAGGTGGAAAGTTTATGACCACCATCCACATGATCAAATGTCACTCTTGGATGCAATGAATGCAGGATGCCTGGATATATCTGCAGAAGATTGCCAGGGATGGATCAGGCATGTAAAGAGATTCTTTCCCAGGTGTATTGCGCAAGAGGCCATACAGTGTGATGTGGATGAGAACTTGTGGCCCAATGCAGCAGACAGGGTTGACTAGCATTGTTATTTATCTGTTTCATTTGGACAATATGCTATGCATATTCATAGTGTGTATACACTTTTTGTTTGTTTAATAGTACTGGAATTATTTATTTTTGTGTATTTTGGAATTACTCAGCAAAAAGCAAAATACAGTCATTTGCAAAAATACAGTAAATTGTATTGAAGCATATTGCAGCCTTTCTGCTTTATTTCTTTGCATATATTGCAGGGCATTCTATACGGTACAGGTTTGCCACTCTTTTTTTGTCAAAATGACTGTTGGTTCATCTAAAAAAATTGCTTTCATTTGGTAGAAAGATTTGCTTTTGAGACGTAGGATGTGAATTGTCAAGTTGCATGTTGTTTTGATAACTGTATTTAGAGTTTTGCACATGTATCCGCAGTATTGAACAATGCTTGTTAGCAATCGAAAAGAAACTGTAACATTACATGGGGAATATTTAAAAAATACTATAAAATTGAATGTCTAGAATGAACATAATGAAGCATTTGCATAACACTTCAACATTCTATGGCAGCCATGTTAGCTCTCCATGAATATTACATAGGGAATATTTAAACAATGCTATGTAACTGAATGCCTAGAATTAGAGGGTTGTCAGAGACTAGGGGCAACAGGTTGTTGTTATGCAAATCAAGTTCTTGCCAACACCTAATGCTTGTATAACACTTCTCAACAAAAGCTTAGAAAGCTTAACATTTGACATAGACACAATATGTCAGGTAGATTATACAAGGGTCACTACCATTTTCCACAATAAAAATAGTCCCTTTGTGTTCCTTAAAACAATTAATATATAATGATTTATACAGTGCCTTCGGAAAGTATTCAGACCCCTTGACTTTTTCCGAATGTTGTTACGTTACAGCATTATTCTAAAATTTGATTAAAAAAAGAATAATTCTCAGCAATCTACACACAATACCCCATAATGAAAAACGAAAACAGGTTTTTAGAAATCTTGCCACATTAATAGAAAATAAAAAACATAAATACCTTATTTACATAAGTATTCAGACCCTTTGCTATGAGACTCGAAATTGAGCTCAGGTGCATCCTGTTTCCATTGATCATCTCTTGAGATGTTTCTACAACTTCATTGGAGTTCACCTCTGGTAAATTCAATTGATTGGACATGATTTGGAAAGGCACACACCTGTCTATATAAGGTTCCACAGTTGACAGTGCATGTCAGAGCAAAAACCAAGCTATGAGGTCGAAGGAATTGTCTGTATAGCACTGAGACAGGATTGTGTCGAGGCACAGATCTGGGGAAGGGTACCAAAAAATGTCTGCAGCATTGAAGGTCCCCAAGAACACAGTGGCCTCCATCATTCCATCATGGAAGAAGTTTGGAACCACCAAGACTCTTTCTAGAGCTGGCCGCCCGGCCAAACTGTGCAATCGTGGGAGAAGGGCCTTGGTCAGGGAGGTGACCAAGAACCCGACGGTCACTCTGACAGAGCTCTAGAGTTCCACTGTGGAGATGGGAGAACCTTCCAGAAGGACAACCATCTCTGCAGCACTCCACCAATCAGGCCTTTATGGTAGAGTGGCCAGACCGAAGCCACTCCTCAGTAAAAGGCACATGACAGCCAGCTTGGAGTTTGCCAAAAGGCACCTAAAGACTCTCAGACCATGAGAAACAGCGCCGGAAGAAGATGGCTGCCGTTTTACAGCCCTCTAACCAATTGTACTATTATGTGTGTTTTTCCGCGTTATTTGTAATTTATTTTGTACATAATGTTTCTGCCATCGTCTCTTATAACCAAAGAGAGCTTCTGGATATCAGGACAGCGATTACTCACCTCGCGTTGGACGAACACTTTTTCTTCAACGAGGCGTTCGCGAAGGATATTCTACAGACTCCCGACAAGGCCCAGATCCCCGTCATTCGCGTGAGGAAGAGACGGAGATATCGTGGACGTAGGTCGGGGTGCCTTGTAAGGATCCGACGGCGAACGAGTAAACTGCCTCTCCCATCAATCCTATTAGCCAACGTTCAAGCTTTGGAGAATAAAATGGACGATTTAAGATTACGGTTATCCTACCAACGGGACATTAAAAACTGTAATATCTTATGTTTCACGGAGTCGTGGCTGAACGACGACAATGATAACATTCAGCTAGCAGGCTATACGCTACATCGGCAGGACAGAACGGCAGACTCGGGTAAGACGAGGGGTGGCGGTCTCTGTATATTTGTAAACAACAGCTGGTGCACCAAATCAAATACTAAGGAAGTCTCAAGGTTTTGCTCGCCTGAGGTAGAGTATCTTATGATAAGCTGCAGACCACACTATTTACCAAGAGAGTTTTCATCTATATTTTTCATAGCTGTCTATTTACCACCACAAACCAATGCTGGCATTAAGATTGCACTGAATGAGTTGTACAAGGCCATTAATCAACAGGAAAACGCTCATCCAGATGCAGCGCTCCTAGTAGCAGGGGACTTTAATGCAGGGAAACTTAAATCCGTTCTACCTAATTTCTACCAGCATGTTAAATGTGCAACCAGAGGGGAAAAAACTCTAGACCACCTTTACTCCACACACAGAGACGCATACAAAGCTCTCCCTCGCCCTCCATTTGGCAAATCTGACCATAACTCTATCCTCCTGATTCCTGCTTATAAGCAAAAACTGAAGCAGGAAGCACCAGTGATTCGGCTAATAAAAAAGTGGTCAGATGACGCAGATGCTAAGCTACAGGACTGTTTTGCTAGCACAGACTGGAACATGTTCCGGGATTCTTCAGACAGCATTGAGGAGTACACCACATCAGTCACTGGCTTCATCAATAAGTGCATCGATGATGTCGTCCCCACAGTGACCGTACGTACATACCCCAACCAGAAGCCATGGATTACAGGAAACATCCGCACTGAGCTAAAGGGTAGAGCTGCCGCTTTCAAGGAACGGGACTCTAACCCGGACGCTTATAAGAAATCCCGCTATGACCTCCGACGAACCATCAAACAGGCAAAGAGTCAATACAGGTCTAAGATTGAATCATACTACACTGGCTCTGACGCTCGTCGGATGTGGCAGGGCTTGAAAACTATTACAGACTACAAAGGGAAGCACAGCCGCGAGCTGCCCAGTGACACAAGCCTACCAGACGAGCTAAACCACTTCTATGCTCGCTTCGAGGCAAGCAACACTGAAGCATGCATGAGAGCACCAGCTGTTCCGGACGACTATGTGATCACGCTCTCCGTAGCCGATGTGAGTAAGACTTTTAAGCAGGTCAACATTCACAAGGCCGCAGGGCCAGACGGATTACCAGGACGTGTACTCCGAGCATGTGCTGACCAACTGGCAAGTGTCTTCACTGACATTTTCAACATGTCCCTGACTGAGTCTGTAATACCAACATGTTTCAAGCAGACCACCATAGTCCCCGTGCCCAAGAACTCTAAGATAACCTGCCTAAATGACTACCGACCCGTGGCACTGACGTCTGTAGCCATGAAGTGCTTTGAAAGACTGGTCATGGCTCACATCAACAGCATAATCCCAGAAACCCTAGACCCACTCCAATTTGCATACCGCCCCAACAGATCCACAGATGATGCAATCTCTATCGCACTCCACACTGCCCTTTCCCACCTGGACAAGAGGAACACCTACGTGAGAATGCTATTCATTGACTACAGCTCAGCATTCAACACCATAGTGCCCTCAAAGCTCATCACTAAGCTAAGGATCCTGGGACTAAACACCTCCCTCTGCAACTGGATCCTGGACTTCCTGACGGGCCGCCCCCAGGTGGTAAGGGTAGGTAACAACACATCTGCCACACTGATCCTCAACACAGGGGCCCCTCAGGGGTGCGTGCTCAGTCCCCTCCTGTACTCTCTGTTCACCCATGACTGCATGGCCAGGCACGACTCCAACACCATCATTAAGTTTGCCGACGACACAACAGTGGTAGGCCTGATCACCGACAACGATGAGACAGCCTATAGGGAGGAGGTCAGAGATCTGGCCGTGTGGTGCCAGGACAACAACCTCTCCCTCAACGTGACCAAGACAAAGGAGATGATTGTGGACTACAGGAAAAAAAAGAGGACTGAGCACGCCCCCATTCTCATCGACGGGGCTGTAGTGGAACAGGTTGAGAGCTTCAAGTTCCTTGGTGTCCACATCACCAACAAACTATCATGGTCCAAACACACCAAGACAGTTGTGAAGAGGGCACGACAAAGCCTATTCCCCCTCAGGAGACTAAAAAGATTTGGCATGGGTCCTCAGATCCTCAAAAAATTCTACAGCTGCACCATCGAGAGCATCCTGACTGGTTGCATCACCGCCTGGTATGGCAACTGCTTGGCCTCTGACCGCAAGGCACTACAGAGGGTAGTGCGTACGGCCCAGTACATCACAGGGGCAAAGCTCCCTGCCATCCAGGACCTCTATACCAGGCGGTGTCAGAGGAAGGCCCTCAAAATTGTCAAAGACTCCAGTCACCCTAGTCATAGACTGTTCTCTCTGCTACCGCACGGCAAGCGGTACCGGAGTGCCAAGTCTAGGTCCAAAAGACTTCTCAACAGCTTCTACCCCCAAGCCATAAGACTCCTGAACAGCTAATCATGGCTACCCGGACTATTTGCACTGCCCCCCCACCCCATACTTTTTACGCTGCTGCTACTCTGTTAAGTATTTATGCATAGTCACTTTAACTCTACCCACATGTACATATTACCTCAACTACCTCAACTAGCCGGTGCCCCCGCACATTGACTATGCAACGGTACCCCCCTGTATATATAGCCTCCCTACTGTCACTTTATTATATTGTATATATAGCCTCCCTACTGTCACTTTATTTTTACTTCTGCTCTTTTTTTCTCAACACTTTTTTGTTGTTTTATTCTTACTTTTTCTGTTTAAAATAAATGCACTGTTGGTTAAGGGCTGTAAGTAAGCATTTCACTGTAATGTCTGCACCTGTTGTATTCGGCGCATGTGACCAATAAAATTTGATTTGATTTGATCTGGTCCGGTGAAACCAAGATTGACCTCTATGGCCTGAATGCCAAGCGTCACGTCTGGAGGAAACCTGGCACAATTCCTACGGTGAAGCATGGTGGTGGCAGCATCATGCTGTGGGGATGTTTTTCAGTGGCAGGGACTGGGAGACTAGTCAAGATCGAAGCAAAGATGAACGGAGCAAAAAACAGAGAGATCTTTGACGAAAACTTGCTCCAGGGTGCTCAGGAAGTCAGACTGGGGCGAAGGTTCACCTTTGTGAGACGCGGTGTGGGTGAACGGATGATCTCCGCATGTGTAGTTCCCACCGTAAAGCATGGAGGAGGAGGTGTTATGGTGTGTGGGTGCTTTGCTGGTGACACTCTTTGTGATTTATTTAGAATTCAAGGCACACTTAACCAGCATGGCTACCACAGCATTCTGCAGCGATATGTCATCCCATCTGGTTTGGGCTTAGTGGGACTGTCATTTGTTTTTCAACAGGACAATGACCCAACACACCTCCAGGCTGTGTAAGGGCTATTTTACCAAGAAGGAGAGTGATGGAGTGCTGCATCAGATTACCTGGCCTCCACAATCACCCGACCTCAACCCAATTGAGATGGTTTGGGATGAGTCGGACGGCAGAGTGAAGGAAAAGCAGCCAACAAGTGCTCACCATATGAAGGAACTCCTTCAAGACTGTTGGAAAAGCATTCCAGGTGAAGCTGGTTGAGAGAATGCCAAGAGTGTGCAAAGCTGTCATCAAGAAAAAGTGTGGATATTTGAAGAATCTCAAATATACCATTTATTTTGATTTGTTTAACACTTTTTGGTTACTTCATGATTCCATATGTGTTATTTCATAGTTTTGATGTCTTCACTATTATTCTACACCTGGCCCTAAGATTTATAAAAAATTAAAAAAAATAAAAAAAAAATGTAAACTTCTAATATCTGACAACTAAAGTCAAAGCTGGACAGAGAGAGCTACATTAAACTGGTTGTTTAATCTTCTTATAAGATATTGTGTAAACTAAACATCCCATTATCCTAAAAGCAAAGACCTACTATTTACTATTGGCAGCTGTATTTGCATGGTCCTAATAGTCAGTGGCTGTTTGCATGACCTAAGCTTGATGGATGCAGCATATGCTGAGAGCAGACTCATACTATGAATGAAATGATAAATAATTCTTACTTGGCTGGATGAAAAGCCATGAGTGGCCATGTCAAGTTACATGATTACTATAGTACTTCAATATGAGCATTTTGAAAGCATGTTTACCTAAATAAGTTTGGTTTGTATCATTACTGTAACCTAAGAGTTTCTATGTGTGCTTGAAATTGAATTATGTTAGACAAGTGTATATATACAGTATATATATATAAAGGAAACACCAACATAACATGTCTTAATAGGGCATTGGGCCACAACTAGCCATCAGAACAGTGTCAGTGCGCCTTGGCATAGATTCTACAAGCGTCTGGAACTCTATTGGAGGGATGCTACACCATTCTTCCACAAGATATTCCATCATTTAGTGTTTTGTTGATGGTGGTATAAAATGCTATCTCAGGCGCCACTCCAGAATCTCCCATAAGTGTTAAATTGGGTTGAGAGCTGGTGACTAAGACATACATACACCCACACTCACACAATCACACACACACACCCTTTAAACCCCTATTTTCCTTTGAGACCCCTCTTTTAAAGTCACTGAGATCTCATGGTAGCCATGGTTGCCAAAATAATGGGCAACTGGGAATTGTTATACATGACCCTAAGCATGATTGCTTAATTAAGCCAGGAACCACACCTGTGTGGAGGAACCTGCCTTCAATATACTTTGTATCCCTCATTTACTCAAGTGTTTCCTTTATTTTGGCAGTTCCCTGTATGTTACAGGTTCACTCTGCCCTGGAGCATAGGGTGGATAGGGTTTGGTTTGAACAGAAATGGGTACATATTGAGTACCAGATGAATTGATCCCTGGACAAACAGATTAAATGTTAGGGATATACGGTATCAAACACTGGTTGAAATGAATTGGGGTCAGTTGGAGGATGGTAGCTGTTTGAATTATAATCCTGTTCCACAACATTCTAGGTGATGTGTTGCTATAGGCAAAGAACAAACATAACAAATTCCTTTCATTTATAAAAAAAAAAGTGTATTTCTCCATACAAATATCTTCAATACAAAACATAAAATAGTACATTTAAAAATTTTTTTTTATAGAGTTTCACCTCTCCATAAATACCATGGCAATAACACCATAATAAAATGATCTCTTGGAATCCTTCATTATTTCAGAAGAACCATCAGTTGATTCCAGTTCATTGATCATATAGGGCAGCATTGGGATCATAGGCAAGAATCTGTCAAGCCTCCTCCATTTAGCTAAGAACATAATAAAGACAAGTACAATAGGGAGAAGTACAAAACCTGTACAGACTATTTGAGACATTTGCATCATTAGAGATACTAAATCCTATGCGCATTTTCCCCTTACTGGGATGTTGAAAATGTAGCCAAATGTCTGCGGTCATGCACTTCTTCAACCTTTAAATATACAGCTCTAAAACATACAGTATGAGGTAATAAGTTATACATCAATATTAAATAAAAGTATAAATATGCATTATATGTGTATCACTTGAGCTGAATGCATAGGTCCCCGTTGAACACGGCTCGTAAAACATAGACAGTGCACAAAACAGAGTGCAAAATAGGGGTAATGGACCCAGGTATACCACATTGCATGTCAACCACAACATTAGTTTGGATCAACACAACATACCACAAAGGTTAAATATTACCTATTTTTTTTCTTTCTCTCTCCATCTATTCAAATATAATGTAATTAGTGATAGACTATTCAGTTCAGTTCAACTCCTTTCTGCTAAATAATACACAATCGATCATCAGGGAATGAGGGTTCGCTCGGGTCATTACGCTGCACTTTAATAGCCTCCAATGCCGATCTCCTGCTTGTAGCGGTTGGTGAGAGTGTTGGCCTGTTGCGTCAGCTTGGACAGCACCCCGTGGAGCCCTGTCATGTGGAACTGGAACTGCTTTTGCAGGTTATCCTCGTCTTCCTCGGACGACACCTCCGATTCTTCTTCCTCGGAATCAATCCGAGAGATGGGACCCCGGCTCTCCTTGCGCTCCTCGGCTTCCTCGGCGCGCATCACTCCCCACTCGATGTCGCAGCGGATGGATTTGAGCAGCTGGTAGTAGCTGTACATGTCGCCGTCCTCGATGTCGCTGTTTCCCGAGCTTTTCAGGGTGGCCATCTCCCTCTCTTCTTCCAGGGGGACGTCCCGCAGCAGGCTGGGCACCATCACAGTCTGGTCCATGTTGTTGACGGCACCAATGAAGCGGTTCATGGAGTTGAACAGGGAGTTCTTCTGCAGGTGGGATTCTGAGATCTGCATCATTTTGTCGACTCTGTTGTTGATTCTCAAACTTATTTTAGAAATGAAAGTTGTAACTGTCAGTCAGAGCTGGATAGTTTGTTTATCTATTTGTGCAGCCCTGCTCTAATTATTTTCTAATCGGCTTTGAAAAGGGGCTCCTCCTTTTTTAATGCTGCAGCGGAGATTGGTTGCTGGTTTTTCGTGTCAGTGCAGATTTCCGTGTTTCAAGCTGAGCGAGAGTTCGGCCGTTCTCTTGTTTGTTCTTGTGCCTGTTCCTTTTCGTTTTTGTTCTGACTCTCTCTGGTCCTCGGTCGGATATTTATAAAGCAGGTGTTTTCGTGTCCAAGGGCGTTCCCAGCAGCTCAGAACCTGTTTGTCAGGAGTGTTCTTAATCTACAGTTGTAACCGGACTCCAATGACCTATAATAGCACACAGACAGAAAAAAACGTGTTTTGCATGGTTTCCTTGAAGGGGAGCGGCCTCCAAATAGCGATACTAGTCTACCCGGACCCTGCCTATGCCCAATAGCAATGCAATGCATCTTCTGCAGACCAAGTTATATGAGCTTTACTTCGTTCAATGCCCTGCAGTGAAATGTGTTAAATGTATCCAATATCTATGTGCGCGAAATTGTCAGTGTTGCGCATCATCCACTGAAATGCAGCACAGTGGTGGGCTATGCACTTTCTCAAAACATTCACACATCAAGCATACTAAAAACGAATTATAGTTTACCTTGCAATCAAATGCGAACTTCATTCCAACCTGGTCTCAGAGCATTTCGCATTATTCTGTATTAACTGAGACACTTCATTTTGTATGATATGTTAGGTTTTGTGTGGTATGTATTCATTTGTGGATGTCCAGCACCCATTTCTTATGGTATGTTACAAATTACAATTCATATTATATGTTACAAATTTGTAAAACGTTTGATATGTTACGAATTCCAGTTAGGTGGATAGCTGGCTAATGTTAGCTAGGCTAGGAGTTAGGGTTAGGGTTTAGGGTTAAGTTTAGGAGTAAGGTTAAAGGGTTAGGGGAAGGGTTAGCTAAAAGGGTTAAGGTTAGGGGAAGGGTTAGCTAACATAGTAAGTAGTTGTAAGTAGTTGAAAAATTGTTAATTAGCTAAAATTGTCCGTGATGAGATTAGAACTCGCAACCTTTGGATTGCTAGACGTTCGCGTTATACTCACAACCTTTGGCTTGCAAGACATTGCTAGACATTCGCATTATACACCAACCCATCCACCCCGACCAACCACCCTACTTTCGTTTTGCCTTACGTAACCATCTGCCTTATGTAACCATACCAAACGTAACGTATAATACTGATTCACACCAGCCTATATTTTACTGTTATGTATTCCAATGCAAAAATGATTGATGTTGTTAAATCACATTCTCTCCTGATGAGCGATAAAGGGCAGGGTCTCGCATAACGGAACACCAGGTTATGAATATTCATAAAGAAAGCCATCAACCCACAACCATACCTCCAACTGAAACCAATCAGATGTCCCACTGGCAGTGGTGTGTATTCATGGTTGCCAAGGGAAGCTGGGCTTCCCCAAAAAATTGACCAAAAAATAAATAAAAAACATACAAAATTAATGATCTTTAGTCTCGTTGTGTTTCATACATTTCCTTCAATTCGCAAGAGGCTGAATGTATCTCACCGGAAAAAGCATCAGAGTGAACGAAACAGCGCCCCTCTGTCTCAGTATGTGTAGCGTATCTATCTGATGCTGTCTGGTCAAAAAGAGTATGACATTGTTTCAGCCCGTAGCATTGAATTCAAGGGAAGCCAGCGAGCATTTGGACTCCCTTGATAAAAAAGTATAAAATAATAGACAATCAGCGTTGAGCTAAACTGAGCGAGCTCAGCTGTGAATGGTCCTGGCGCACCCAAATAAGGTGTCAAGGGAAGCTAGTTTAGATTTGGCTTCAGACTATCACATCACATCAGAAGCCAAACGTCACTGACAGAGAAAAACTTGAATTGTTACATCCCGTTGTGTCGTAGTCCTCAGGTGGCTAGCTAGCTAAAATCGGTCCTTTCCTAAATTAGCCATGGATGGAGATAGAGATTTGGACTCGTGGTTTTACATAATTCTCTGTACTGGCCAATGATTATAACGGCGATTCTGATCCAACCATAAATTCATACATTGTGCCCCGGGCCTGAGAGGATGGATGTTCAACATGTAGCTAGATGTAGTATGCTAATGTTAGCTGGCCTGACGTATCATTGCCTATGAAAGGAAGTTAGGCTAGCGAGCAAGCATTTCAGCCAGGTAGCCTAGGACAGCAAAAACTAAAAGTGTGTACTGTATGACAGAGTCATAGAGCGTTTAGGCAACATGAAAGAGGACGATGGCATTGGCGTTTCTCTACAAGTAGGGTGAGTCAACATATTTTTTCTACTTGCACGCACAAACCACACACACACACCACACACATACACAGAAATCAGTACCATGGACAGCCACATCATTTTGGTATCTTTTAGTTGTCACTGTATTAGACTAAGCATATGTGATTAGATGATGTTGAAATGTTGATGTTGAAATGATGCTGGAATAGTGGAGGCAGCTCCTGTTTTCTTTGTGACTTGCGGTAACTCTCCATGGTTCTAAATCAATAGTTGTTTAGTAGTCCGAAAATGTCGGAAACATTACCTTGCTTGACCATGCTGTAGGTCAGTGGTTCCCAACCTTTTTCGGTCACTTCACCTTCAACTGAATTTTGCTCTGCCCAGAGTACCCTTGAAGTACCCCCTCATGTGCATTTTATGAGTAAGCCTACGGTCTCATGAGTGTAATCAAGTACCCTCTGTGGATAGGCCAACTACTCCCAGGTGTCCTTGTACCCCTGGTTGGGAACCACTGCTCTAGGTCATGTAACTGTTTGCAAACATGCAATATGTTTTGTGGACTTCCCCGGACAGATGTTGCTCTCCGGTTTTGTAATAAAACAAATGTGTGGTTGAATTTATTCTGCCACTGTGTCTTCTTATTGTCTCAGCCTTAGGCCTATATATCACGGTTTCAAGGCATATGAACTAACAGGTTATAGAGCAAACAACACAATTATCACAACACATTGGTTGTAATATTGTTTTATTTTTTTTGGGGGGGGGGGGGGGGGCTTTGCTTCGCCTGTGATTTTACCCAAACACTGCTATTGCCCTCTGGCTGTCCCTGCGGCGGGACTAGCTCTGTTTGACAAATCAGTGCATGACTGAGGGAAGCGAAGCACTGGATTCCTGTCATTTGGAAAGCAGAGGATTAATTAACCCAATATAAACTCAGCAAAAAAAGAAACGTCCCTTTTTCAGGACCCTGTCTTTCAAAGATAATTCATAAAAATCCAAATAACTTCACAGATCTTCATTGTAAAGGTTTTAAACACTGTTTCCCATGCTTGTTCAAGTAACCATAAACAATTAATGAACATGCACCTGTGGAACGGTCGTTAAGACACTAACAGCTTACAGACGGTAGGCAATTAAGATCACAATTATGAAAACTTAGGACACTAAAGAGGCCTTTCTACTGACTCTGAAAAACACCCAAAGAAAGATGCCCAGGGTCCCTGCTCATCTGCGTGAACGTGCCTTAGGCATGCTGCAAGAGGGCATGAGCACTGCAGATGTGGCCAGGGCAATAAATTGCAATGTCCGTACTGTGAGACGCCTAAGACAGCGCTACAGGGAGACAGGACGGACAGATGATCGTCCTTGCAGTGGCAGACCACGTGTAACAACACCTGCACAGGATCGGTACATCCGAACATCACACCTGCGGGACAGGTACAGGATGGCAACAACAACTGTCCGAGTTACAACAGGAACGCACAATCCCTCCATCATTGCTCAGACTGTCCGCAATAGGCTGAGAGAGGCTGGACTGAGGGCTTGTAGGCCTGTTGTAAGGCAGGTCCTCACCAGACATCACCGGCAACAACGTAGCCTATGGGCACAAACCCACCGTCGCTGGACCAGACAGGACTGGCAAAAAGTGCTCTTCACTGACGAGTCACGGTTTTGTCTCACCAGGGGTGATGGTCGGATTTGTGTTTATTGTTGAAGGAATGAGCGTTACCCCGAGGCCTGTATTCTGGAGCGGGATCGATTTGGAGGTGGAGGGTCTGTCATGGTCTGGGGTGGTGTGTCACAGCATCATCGGACTGAGCTTGTTGTCATTGCAGGCAATCTCAACGCTGTGCATTATAGGGAAGACATCCTCCTCCCTCATGTGGTACCCTTCCTCCTGCAGGCTCATCCTAACATGACCCTCCAGCATGACAATGCCACCAGCCATACTGCTCGTTCTGTGCGTGATTTCCTGCAAGACAGGAATGTCAGTGTTCTGCCATGGCCAGCGAAGAGCCCGGATCTCAATCCCATTGAGCACGTCTGGGACCTGTTGGATCGGAGGGTAGGGCTAGGGCCATTCCCCCCAGAAATGTCAGGGAACTTGCAGGTGCCTTGGTGGAAGAGTGAGGTAACATCTCACAGCAAGAACTGGCAAATCTGGTGCAGTCCATGAGGACGAGATGCACTTCAGTACTTAATGCAGCTGGTGACCACACCAGACACTGACTGTTACTTTTGATTTTGACCCCCCCTTTGTTCAGGGACACATTATTCAATTTCTGTTAGTCACGTCTGTGGAACTTGTTGAGTTTATGTCTCAGTTGTTGAATCTTGTTATGTTCATACAAATAAGTTAAGTTAAGTTTGCTGAAAATAAACGCAGTTGACAGTGAGAGGACTTTTCTTTTTTTGCTGAGTTTATTTCACTTTACTCTCTAAGAGAGACTTTCTAGTCCCCAATTTTGTAATGTTGGGGTATAGGCCAGAGTAAAGTTCTGAAATCTATTCATCCATCTCCTGGAAAAAAATAATTGTATTCTATTCAATATTATGCTATTGTATTTGGTACTTGGTATTTTATTAAGATCCCCATTAGCTGTAGCGAAAGCAGTAGCTACTCTTCCTGGGGTCCACACAAAACATGAAACATGACATAATACAGAATATTAATAGACAATATTAGCTTAAGGACAGAACTACATCAAACATTTTTTAAAGGCACACGTATCAATACATACACACAAACTATCTAGGTCAAATAGGGGTTTGCTGTTCATTTGACCAATATGAAATGGAATGGCTCTATAGAATACTGTACGCTTTCTTGAATTTGTTCTGGATTTGGGGACTGTCAAAAGACCCCTGGTGGCATGTCTGGTGGGGTAAGTGTGTGTGTAAGTTGACTGTGCAAACAATTTGAAATTTTCAACACATTAATGTTTCTTATAAAAAGAAGTGATGCAGTCAGTCTCTCCTCAACTCTAAGCATTTACATTTTAGTCATTTAGCAGACACTCTTATCCAGAGCGACTTACAGTTAGTGCATACATTATTATTTTTTTCATACCCCCTGTGGGAATCGAACCCACAACCATGGCGTTGCAAACGCCATGCTCTATCAACTGAGCTACATCCCTGCCGGCCATTCCCTCCCCTACCCTGGACCAATTGCGCGCCACCCCATGGGTCTCCCGGTCGCAGCCAGCTACGACAGAGCCTGGATTTGAACCAGGAGTTAGCACTGTGATGCAGTGCCTTAGACCACTGCGCCACTCGGGAGACAAGCCAAGAGAGACTGGCATGCATAGTATTTATATTAGCCCTCTGATTACAATGAAGAGCAAGATGTGCCGCTCTGTTCTGGGCCTGCTGCAGCTTAACTAGGTCTTTCCTTGCAGCACAGGACCATACGACTGGACAATAATCAAGATTAGACAAAATTAGAGCCTGCAGGACTTGCTTTTTGGAGTGTGGTGTCAAAAAAGCAGAGCATCTCTTTATTACGGACAGACCTCTCCCCATCTTTACAACCATTGAATCTATATGTTTTGACCATGACAGTTTACAATCTAAGGTAGCAATCTAATGGCATCCTCCCTTACATATATCTATCAGCTGCTCTGCATTTGACATGATCAGATTAGGCCTACTAGAAGTTTTTACAGTTAAAGCCAAACTGCTGCAATACACCTTTTGCCCTTACCACTGAAAGACTGATGAGAACAGCTGAAACTACCCCCACCCCCCTGTAGGCCTTTAGTTTCCCGTCAATAGGGGGAGTCACCAGAGACCCTGATGAGCGTTGCCCTACATAGAGAGAACTCACTAACATGGTAAACAAAACACCACAACAAGCAGGCGAAAATGATCCTGCCCAGCCAGTCTGAAAGCTGACAAACACTGGCACGATCAACACATGAGATGAGTTCACACTGTGAGTTAACATGACAGAAATAACAAACAACATGCTTTGAGTCACTACAAACGTAATATTCCTTACAACCAGGATGCTGAATCATTGTGACTATAACCTAATAGCCAAATAGAGTTAATAGGCCTATTCCATGTATGCTAATCCTTGACATTTTGTAGGCCTATATGGTGAGTGTTCTTATATTGTTGATTAAATAGCTATACTTATGACGATTCTGCACCCCACTCTTTAGATTCATTAAAAAAAGAAATCAATCAAGAAGAAGAGTCTGTCAAAGCAGTCACACCAAGCAATGACTCATTCCAGATAGTGACCATTTAGTGGAAATTATTTGACCAGATAGCAATAAAAGTAGAAATAGAAATATGAGTATACACACACACACAAACACACACACACACAAACACACACACACACACACACATTTTCTTCTTCTATCCTTGTGGGGACCTAAAATACAGTTGAAGTCGGAAGCTAACATACACTTAGGTTGGAGTCATTAAAACTTGTTTTTCAACCACTCCACAAATTACTTGTTAGCAAACTATAGTTTTGGCAAGTCGGTTAGGACATCTACTTTGTGCACGACACAAGTAATTTTTCCAACAATTGTTTACAGACAGATTATTTCACTTATAATTCACTGTATCACAATTCCAGTGGGTCAGAAGTTTACATACACTAAGTTGACTGTGCCTTTAAACAGCTTGGAAAATTCCAGAAAATGATGTCATGGCTTTAGAAGCTTCTGATAGTCTAATTGATATCATTTGAGTCAATTGGAGGTGTACCTGAGGATGTATTTCAAGGCCTACCTTCAAACTCAGTGCCTCTTTGCTTGATATCATGGGAAAATGAAAAGAAATCAGCCAAGACCTCAGAATTTTTTTTGTAGACCTCCACAAGTCTGGTTCATCCTTGGGAGCAATTTCCAAATGCCTGAAGGTACCACGTTCATCTGTACAAACAATAGTACGCAAGTATAAACACCATGGGACCACGCAGCCGTCATACCGCTCAGGAAGGAGACACATTCTGTCTCCTAGAGATGAACGTATTTGGTGCGAAAAGTGCAAATCAATCCCAGAACAACAGCAAAGGACCTTGTGAAGATGCTGGAGGAAACAGGTACAAAAGTATCTATATCCACAGTAAAACGAGTCCTATTTCGACATAACCTGAAAGGCCGCTCAGCAAGGAAGAAGCCACTGCTCCAAAACCTCCATAAAAAAGCCAGACTACGGTATGCAACTGCACATGGGGACAAAGATCGTACTTTTTGGAGAAATGTCCTCTGGTCTGATAAAACAAAAATACAACTGTTTGGCCATAATGACCATCGTTATGTTTGGAGGAAAAAGGAGGATGCTTGCAAGCCGAAGAACACCATACCAACCGTGAAGAACAGGGGTGGCAGCATCATGCTGTGGGGGTGCTTTGCTGCAGGAGGGACTGGTGCACTTCACAAAATAGATGGCATCATGAGGAAGGAAAATTATGTGGATATATTGAAGCAACATCTCAAGACATCAGTCAGGAAGTTAAGCTTGGTCTCAAATGGGTCTTCCAAAAGCATACTTCCAAAGTTGTGGCAAAATGGCTGAAAGACAACAAAGTCAAGGTATTGGAGTGGCCATCACAAAGCCCTGACCTCAATCCTATAGAAAGTTTGTGGGCAGAACTGAAAAAGCTTGTGCGAGCAAGGAGGCCTACAAACCTGACTCAGTTACACCAGCTCTGTCAGGAGGAATGGGCCAAAATTCAACCCAACTTATTGTGTGGAAGGCTACCCGAAACGTTTGACCCAAGTTAAACAATTTAAAGGCAATGCTACCAAATACTAATTGAATGTATGTAAACTTCTGACCCCCTGGGAATGTGATGAAAGAAATAAAAGCTGAAATTATTCATTCTCTCTACTATTATTCTGACATTTCACATTCTTAAAATAAAGTGGTGATCCTAACTGACCTAAGACAGGGAGTTTTTACTAGGATTAAATGTCAGGAATTGTGAAAAACTGAGTTTAAATGTATTTGGCTAAGGTGTATGTAAACTTCCGACTTCAACTGTACATTTTCATTCAAAATCCTATTTTCCCTAACACCTAACCCTAAACCTAACCCTAACCCTTACCATAAACCTAACCCAAATCTTAAACCTAACTCCTAACCACTAAGCCCTTACCCTAACCCTAATTCTAACACTAATTCTAACCCTAAACCTAACCCCTAAGCTTAAAATAGCATTTGTCTTCATGGGGACTTGGGACATTCTCCTTATTTTACTATCCTTGCGGGGACTTTGGGGGATTTTAGGTCCCCCCCCCCCCCCCCCACACACACACACACACACTCTGGAAGATGCAGGTAGGAGATAGTGGGTGTAGAGAGAGTGTTCTGGATTGTGAGTCTGCAGAGTAATTCATCATTGTTCTGAATAATGTAGCTGAGAATGGGAGGAATGTCAACATAGATCACAAAACCTGCTTGGTCAGTCTCTCTGTCTCACCCTCCCTCCCTCCCTCCCACCCTCCCTCCCTCCCTCCCTCCCTCCCACCCTCCCTCCCTCCCTCCCTCCATTCCGATAATTATACTTCACAATTTTTGCTCTACTCTCCTCCTTAGCCTCCCCTGCCGATCTCTGCTACCCTTCCCATTATTGTCTTTATATTTCTCTCTCTAACGATTTCGCTCAGCTCTCTTTACATTCTGCCCCCCTCCCACTCTGCTTTCTTCTCTCTCTCTCTCTCTCTCTCTCTCTCTCTCTCTCTCTCTCTCTCTCTCTCTCTCTCTCTCTCTCTCTCTCTCTCTCTCTCTCTCTCTCTCTCTCTCTCTCTCTCTCTGTCTCTCTCTCTCTCTCTCGCTCTCTCGCTCTCTCTCTGTCTCTCTCTATTTCTCTCCCCTCCTTTCTCTCTCAAGGTGAAAAAGCCTTTAAGGGATATCCATGTGTTAGGGTAGCCTACACATACAGTATGTACCCATGTACATGTGTAGAAGTAGAGCACACACACACACACGCTACGGGCGTTGTGTTGTGTCGTCACTCAGAATCAGGGGAATGGCAGCTATGTGAAGCCTGCTGGAATGTTGTCTCCAGGCTACCAGTCAACACAACAACACTCCCAACAGGAGAGGGAAGGAGGAATGCATGGAGGGAGGGAGGGAGGGAGGGAGGGAGGGGGAGATGAGAGTGGTAAACTGAGTTTCACCCCCACAGGTGTCTTGAACTCACTTCAGCTCTGTCAGCTCCATGACTGGCAAACACACACACACACACACACACACACACATACACTTGATTTGACCAATTAAACATTCTGTATTGTAGATAGGTAGTGGTGTAATAATGTCATATGATGTACTGTTTTATATTTTGTTTTATATGTAATGTAAGTGCTTTAATATGTTTGGACCCCAGGAAGAGTAGCTGCTGCCTTGGCAGCAGCTAATGGGGATCCCTAATAAATACAAATACAAATAAAAAAACAATCTATTAATATCCTGAGAACATTCTCTTACAATGTTCTCTCACAGTCACAACCAGGAACTAGATTGAAATGTCCCTTTCCTCTATGTTCTGAGAAAGATTTGTATTAGCTGGCACACTTGTGAGTGGTGTCAATGTGTGAATTTATCACATGACTGTAGATTACAGGAGACATTCCTTGGTTGCATGTGAGGGGCTCAACTCCCACTGATTACAGCTGGTGTCATCATCCCATAGGCTGAGAGCGATGGAGAGAGAGCAGTAGCGGTGCGTGGGTCAAATCACTGGGGAAGCCAAGCCAGAAAAAAAGCCATATTTTTTTAAACCTTTATTTACAGTGTGGGAAAAAAGTATTTGATCCCCTGCTGATTTTGTACGTTTGCCCACTGACAAAGAAATGATCAGTCTATAATTTTAATGGTAGGTTTATTTGAACATTGAGAGACAGAATAACAACAAAACAATCCAGAAAAACGCATGTCAAAAATGTTATAAATTGATTTGCATTTTAATGAGGGAAATAAGTATTTGACCCCCTCTCAATCAGAAAGATTTCTGGCTCCCAGGTGTCTTTTAAACAGGTAACGAGCTGAGATTAGGAGCACACTCTTAAAGGGAGTGCTCCTAATCTCAGTTTGTTACCTGTATAAAAGACACCTGTCCACAGAAGCAATCAATCAATCAGATTACAAACTCCACCATGGCCAAGACCAAAGAGCTCTCCGAGGATGTCAGGGACAAGATTGTAGACCTACACAAGGCTGGAATGGGCTACAAGACCATCGCCAAGCAGCTTGGTGAGAAGGTGACAACAGTTGGTGCGATTATTCGCAAATGGAAGAAACACAAAATAACTGTCAATCTCCCTCGGCCTGGGGCTCCATGCAAGATCTCACCTCGTGGAGTTGCAATGATCATGAGAACGGTGAGGAATCAGCCCAGAACTACACGGGAGGATCTTGTCAATGATCTCAAGGCAGCTGGGACCATAGTCACCAAGAAAACAATTGGTAACACACTACGCATGTGAAGGACTGAAATCCTGCAGCGCCCGCAAGTTCCCCCTGCTCAAGAAAGCACATATACAGGCCCGTCTGAAGTTTGCCAATGAACATCTGAATGATTCAGAGGAGAACTGGGTGAAAGTGTTGTGGTCAGATGAGACCAAAATCAAAGTTTTTGGCATTTACTCAACTCGCCGTGTTTGGAGGAGGAGGAATGCTGCCTATGACCCCAAGAACACCATCCCCACCGTCAAACATGGAGGTGGAAACATTATGCTTTGGGGGTGTTTTTCTGCTAAGGGGACAGGACAACTTCACCATATTAAAGGGACGATGGACAGAGCCATGTACCGTCAAATCTTGGGTGAGAACCTCCTTCCCTGAGCCAGGGCATTGAAAATGGGTGGTGGATGGGTATTCCAGCATGACAATGACCCAAAACACACGGCCAAGGCAACAAAGGACTGGCTCAAGAAGAAGCACATTAAGGTCCTGGAGTGGCCTAGCCAATCTCCAGACCTTAATCCCATAGAAAATCTGTGGAGGGAGCTGAAGGTTCGAGTTGCCAAACGTCAGCCTCGGATCCTTAATGACTTGGAGAAGATCAGCAAAGAGGAGTGGGACAAAATCCTTCCTGAGATGTGTGCAAACCTGGTGGCCAACTACAAGAAACGTCTGACCTCTGTGATTGACAACAAGGGTTTTGCCACCAAGTACTAAGTCATGTTTTGCAGAGGGGTCAAATATTATTTCCCTCATTAAAATGCAAATCAATTTATAACATTTTTACCATGCGTTTTTCTGGATTTATTTGTTGTTATTCTGTCTCTCACTGTTCAAATAAACCTATCATTAAAATTATAGACTGATCATGTCTTTGTCAGTGGGCAAACGTACAAAATCAGCAGGGGATCAAATACTTTTTTCCCTCACTGTAACTAGGCAAGTCAGTTAAGAACAAATTCTTATTTACAATGACGGCCTACAGCGGCCAAATTGTGCGTCGCCCTATGGGACTCCCAATCACGGCCGGTTGTGATACAGCCTGGAATCAAACCAGGGGGTCTGTAGTGACGCCTCAAGCACTGAGATGCAGTGTCTTAGACCGCTGCGCCACTCGGGAGCAAGCTATATGTTGTGATAATTGCGTTGTTTGCTCTATAACCTGTGAGTTCATATGCCTTGCGACCGTGATATATAGGCCTAAGGCCGAGACAATAAGAAGACACAGTGGCAGAATAAATTGAACCCACCTTTGTTTCATCACAAAACTGGAGAGTCCACAAAGCATATTGCATGTAAAAAACAGTTACATGTCCTACAGCATGGTCAAGCAAGTTAATGTTTCCAACTTTTTCGGAATACTAAAGAACTATTGATTTAAAATCTCTTGAGAAGTCACAAAGAAAACAGGAGCTGCCTCCACTATTCCAGCACCATTTCAACTTCAACAGTTCAACATCAACTAATCGCATATGCTTAGTCTAATACAGTGACAACTAAAAGATACCAAAAACGATTTAGTCCAATCAGCTAAATATGATGTGGCTGTCCATGGTTCGGATTTCTGTGTGTGTGTGTGTGTGTGTGTGTGTGTGTGTGTGTGTGTGTGTGTGTGTGTGTGTGTGTGTGTGTGTGTGTGTGTGTGTGTGTGTGTGTGTGTGTGTGTGTGTGTGTGTGTGCGTGTGCGTGTGCGTGTGCGTGTGTGTGTGTGTGTGTGTGTGTGTGCGTGTGTGTGTGTGTGTTTGTGGACGTGTTTCACTATACTTGTGGGGACCAGAAGTCCCCACAAGAATAGTAAACCAAGAAAAATTTGTCCAACTGGGGACATTTTGTTGGTCCCCACAAGGTCAAATGCTATTTCTAGGGGATTTAGGGTTAAGGTTAGAATTAGTGTTAGGGTTAGAATTAGGTTTAGGGTTAGGGTTAGGGTTAGGAGACAGGGTTAATTTTACGGTTAGGGTTAGGAGCTAGGGTTAGGTTTAGGGTTAGGGTTAAGGTTAGGTTTTTGGGTTAGGGTTAGGGTTAAGGTTAGGGGTTAGGGAAAATAGGATTTTGAATGGGACTGAATTGTATGTCCTCACAAGGTGAGCTGCGCAAGACTGTGTGTGTGTGTGTGTGCAATTGTGAAAGTAGAAAAAACATGTTGACTCACCCTACTTGTAGAGGAACGCCAATGCCGTCCTCCTCTCTTTCATGTTGACGAAACGTTCTATATATAACTCTGTCATACACTAACACTTACATGCTTTGTTGTCCTAGGCTACCTGGCTAAAATGCTTGCTCGCTAGCCTAACTTCCCTTCATGGGCAACGTTAGCTAGTTAACATTAGCCTTCTACATCTAGCTACATATTGAACTTCCACTCTCTCAGGCCAGCTCTACAATGTATGAATTTATGGTTGGATCAGAATCACCTTTATAATCATTGGTCAGTACAGAGAATTAAGTAAAACCTCAAGTCCAAATCCCTATCTCCATCCATGGCTAATTTAGGAAAAGGCCAATTTTTGCTAGCTAGCCACCAGAGGACAACAACACAACGAGATGAAACAATTCAAGCTGTTTCTGTCAATCACGTATTGCTCTCGATGTGATGTGATTGGAGTGAAGCAAAATCCAAACTGGCTTCCCTTGACACTTTTTATTGGTGCGCTAGGACCATTCACAGTTGAGCTCACTCAGTTTAGCTCAACACTGATTGGCTATTATTTTGTACTTTTTTTATCATTGGAGGCCAAATGCTCTCTTGCTTCCCTTGCATTCCCACAGGGGGCCAGTATGAAAAATAAAACAATTATGTGTGCACTCACTAACTGTAAGTCGCTCTGGATAAGAGCGTCTGCTAAATGACTAAAATGTAAATGTATTCAGTGTTACGGGCGGCAACAATGTCATACTCTTTTTGACCAGACAGCATCAGAAAGATGGCCTACACATAAAGAGACAGAGGGCGCTGTTTCGCTCACTCGGATGCTTTCTCTGGTGAGATACATTCAGCCTCTTGCGAATTGAAGGGAAATTATGAAACACAGAGAGAGACGAAAGAAAAATTATTAATTCTTAATTTTTTCTTGGTCCATTTTTTGGGGAAGGCTGGCTTCCCTTGGCATCCACGAATACACGCCACTGCAGATAGAGTATTCTGTCCTCACTGTTTTCTGGTAGCAGCTAGCATAAACAGTATCCCAATACAGTTGAAGTCGGAAGTTTACATACACCTTAGCCAAGTATATTTAAACTCAGTTTTTCACAATTCCTGACATTTAATCATAGTAAAAATTCACTGTCTTAGGTCAGTTAGGATCACCACTTTATTTAAAGAATGTGAAATGTCAGAATAGTAGAGATAATTATTTATTTCAGCTTTTCTTTCTTTCATCACATTCCTAGTGGGTCAGAAGTTTACATACACTCAATTAGTATTTGGTAGCATTGCCTTTAAATTGTTTAACTTGGGTCAAACGTTTCGGGTAGCCTTCCACAAGCTTCCCAAAATAAGTTGGGTGAATTTTGGCCCATTCCTCCTGACAGAGTTGGTGTAACTGAGTCAGGTTTGTAGGCCTCCTTGCTCGCACACGCTTTTTCAGTTCTGCCCACAAACTTTCTATAGGACTGAGGTCAGGGCTTTGTGATGGCCACTCCATTACCTTGACTTTGTTGTCCTTAAGCCATTTTGCCACAACTTTGGAAGTATGCTGTCCATTGTCCATTTGGAAGACCATTTGCAACCAAGCTTTAACTTCCTGACTGATGTCTTGAGATGTTGCTTCAATATATCCACATAATTTTCCTTCCTCATGCTGCCATCTGTTTTGTGGAGTGCACCAGTCCCTCCTGCAGCAAAGCACCCCCTCAGCATGATGCTGCCACCCCTGTGCTTCATGGTTGGGATGGTGTTCTTCAGCTTGCAAGCATCCCCCTTCTTCCTCCAAACATAATGATGGTCATTATGGCCAAACAGTTTTATTTTTGTTTCATCAGACCAGAGGACATTTCTCCAAAAAGTACGATCTTTGTCCCCATGTGCAGTTGCATACCGTAGTCTGGCTTTTTTATGGAGGTTTTGGAGCAGTGGCTTCTTCCTTGCTGAGCGGCCTTTCAGGTTATGTCGAAATAGGACTCGTTTTACTGTGGATATAGATACATTTGTACCTGTTTCCTCCAGCATCTTCACAAGGTCCTTTGCTGTTGTTCTGGGATTGATTTGCACTTTACGCCCCAAAGTACGTTCATCTCTAGGAGACAGAACGCATCTCCTTCCTGAGCGGTATGATGGCTGCGTGGTCCCATGGTGTTTATACTTGCGTACTATTGTTTGTACAGATGAATGTGGCACCTTCAGGCATTTGGAAATTGCTCCCAAGGATGAACTAGACTTGTGGAGATCTACAATTTCTTTTCTGAGGTCTTGGCTGATTTCTTGATGTCAAGCAAAGAGGCACTGAGTTTGAAGGTAGGTCTTGAAATACATCCACAGGTACACCTCCAATTGACTCAAATGATGTCAATTAGCCTATCATAAGCTTCTAAAGCCATGACATCATTTTCTGGAATTTTCCAAGCTGTTCAAAGGCACAGTCAACTTAGTGTATGTAAACTTCTGACCCACTGGAATTGTGATACAGTGAATTATAAGTGAAATAATCTGTCTGTAAACAATTGTTGGAAAAATTACTTGTGTCGTGCACAAAGTAGATGTCCTAACCGACTTGCCAAAACTATAGTTTGTTAACAAGAAATTTGTGGAGTGGTTGAAAAACGAGTTTTAATGACTCCAACCTAAGTGTATGTAAACTTCCGACTTCAACTGTATATCCATATTGTTTGGCTTTATGGACAATTTGTAAACTGAAACACAGAAAAGAAAATATTCCTTAACACCAAACAATAACAAGGCAAACCTAACATTTAAGCATAACAACTTAGAAATACGCTAACTTACATAACAGCAGCCAAGCTAGAAAGCATAATCATAGAACAGCAGTAGCTAGCGTTAGCTTATAACTGTAAAAATAATGCCACAACCGTAACACATGCCCCGAGGCTGCCTCGAGGCCGCCTGCTAACAAGGAATCTCGTAAAATTTTAGATGGCAGTGTTCTATTTACTAATAAAAACATGGGTCCATGACAGAGTGCCAGCAGAGAGAGATACAGGAGAGAGAGGGAGAAAGATAGATAGAACCCCAAAATTGTTTTGTTTGGAGGAGGAAGTCAAATTGGAAAATCCCAATTCAAACCCTGTAAAATCAGAACCCTCCTCAAACTTACTGGCACAACTGCCTTGCTCTCTCTCGCTCTGTGTGTGTGTGTGTTTGTGTATGTGTGTGTGTTTGTGTGTGTGTGTGTGTGTGTGTGTGCAGTAACGGAGCATTCCCTCTTCACGAATGACAGAACACGTAATTCCCCCCCACCCATTAAGCCACGCAGAGAGGGGTGGGCTCGGTGCCAAGAGCTGATGGCACGCATGTTCCATTAGCGGACGCACTGCCATGCTGATATGCCGGTAATTTGCGTAACGAGATAAGAACTTCTTGGTTAGTTGTCTCCCTGGGTAACAGCCTCCTTCTCATCGCTCCCTGTTTCTAACTCAGCACCTCCACACCACAGCCAGACACACAGATGTCAGATCTGGAGCGACTCGCAGTGTTCAGCTGCTGTCATATGGTTGACCCAAAGTCTATAAGCCTATATAACCTATAAAACAATGGTTTTATTGGAATTTTCAATTAAATTAAGGTGTTTGATGTAGGAGGATGGAGGGAGTTATGATAGGTCCAGAACACGCTTACTGCCTACCTTTGACCAACAGTATGTTCTAAATAGTGTAGTGTGCTGTGGTTTGAAGTAAACAGTATGTTCTAAATAGTGTAGTGTGCTGTGGTTTGAAGTAAACAGTATGTTCTAAATAGTGTAGTGTGCTGTGGTTTGAAGTAAACAGTATGTTCTAAATAGTGTAGTGTGCTGTGGTTTGAAGTAAACAGTATGTTCTAAATAGTGTAGTGTGCTGTGGTTTGAAGTAAACAGTATGTTCTAAATAGTGTAGTGTGCTGTGGTTTGAAGTAAACAGTATGTTCTAAATAGTGTAGTGTGCTGTGGTTTGAAGTAAACAGTATGTTCTAAATAGTGTAGTGTGCTGTGGTTTGAAGTAAACAGTATGTTCTAAATAGTGTAGTGTGCTGTGGTTTGAAGTAAACAGTATGTTCTAAATAGTGTAGTGTGCTGTGGTTTGAAGTAAACAGTATGTTCTAAATAGTGTAGTGTGCTGTGGTTTGAAGTAAACAGTATGTTCTAAATAGTGTAGTGTGCTGTGGTTTGAAGTAAACAGTATGTTCTAAATAGTGTAGTGTGCTGTGGTTTGAAGTAAACAGTATGTTCTAAATAGTGTAGTGTGCTGTGGTTTGAAGTAAACAGTATGTTCTAAATAGTGTAGTGTGCTGTGGTTTGAAGTAAACAGTATGTTCTAAATAGTGTAGTGTGCTGTGGTTTGAAGTAAACAGTATGTTCTAAATAGTGTAGTGTGCTGTGGTTTGAAGTAAACAGTATGTTCTAAATAGTGTAGTGTGCTGTGGTTTGAAGTAAACAGTATGTTCTAAATAGTGTAGTGTGCTGTGGTTTGAAGTAAACAGTATGTTCTAAATAGTGTAGTGTGCTGTGGTTTGAAGTAAACAGTATGTTCTAAATAGTGTAGTGTGCTGTGGTTTGAAGTAAACAGTATGTTCTAAATAGTGTAGTGTGCTGTGGTTTGAAGTAAACAGTATGTTCTAAATAGTGTAGTGTGCTGTGGTTTGAAGTAAACAGTATGTTCTAAATAGTGTAGTGTGCTGTGGTTTGAAGTAAACAGTATGTTCTAAATAGTGTAGTGTGCTGTGGTTTGAAGTAAACAGTATGTTCTAAATAGTGTAGTGTGCTGTGGTTTGAAGTAAACAGTATGTTCTAAATAGTGTAGTGTGCTGTGGTTTGAAGTAAACAGTATGTTCTAAATAGTGTAGTGTGCTGTGGTTTGAAGTAAACAGTATGTTCTAAATAGTGTAGTGTGCTGTGGTTTGAAGTAAACAGTATGTTCTAAATAGTGTAGTGTGCTGTGGTTTGAAGTAAACAGTATGTTCTAAATAGTGTAGTGTGCTGTGGTTTGAAGTAAACAGTATGTTCTAAATAGTGTAGTGTGCTGTGGTTTGAAGTAAACAGTATGTTCTAAATAGTGTAGTGTGCTGTGGTTTGAAGTAAACAGTATGTTCTAAATAGTGTAGTGTGCTGTGGTTTGAAGTAAACAGTATGTTCTAAATAGTGTAGTGTGCTGTGGTTTGAAGTAAACAGTATGTTCTAAATAGTGTAGTGTGCTGTGGTTTGAAGTAAACAGTATGTTCTAAATAGTGTAGTGTGCTGTGGTTTGAAGTAAACAGTATGTTCTAAATAGTGTAGTGTGCTGTGGTTTGAAGTAAACAGTATGTTCTAAATAGTGTAGTGTGCTGTGGTTTGAAGTAAACAGTATGTTCTAAATAGTGTAGTGTGCTGTGGTTTGAAGTAAACAGTATGTTCTAAATAGTGTAGTGTGCTGTGGTTTGAAGTAAACAGTATGTTCTAAATAGTGTAGTGTGCTGTGGTTTGAAGTAAACAGTATGTTCTAAATAGTGTAGTGTGCTGTGGTTTGAAGTAAACAGTATGTTCTAAATAGTGTAGTGTGCTGTGGTTTGAAGTAAACAGTATGTTCTAAATAGTGTAGTGTGCTGTGGTTTGAAGTAAACAGTATGTTCTAAATAGTGTAGTGTGCTGTGGTTTGAAGTAAACAGTATGTTCTAAATAGTGTAGTGTGCTGTGGTTTGAAGTAAACAGTATGTTCTAAATAGTGTAGTGTGCTGTGGTTTGAAGTAAACAGTATGTTCTAAATAGTGTAGTGTGCTGTGGTTTGAAGTAAACAGTATGTTCTAAATAGTGTAGTGTGCTGTGGTTTGAAGTAAACAGTATGTTCTAAATAGTGTAGTGTGCTGTGGTTTGAAGTAAACAGTATGTTCTAAATAGTGTAGTGTGCTGTGGTTTGAAGTAAACAGTATGTTCTAAATAGTGTAGTGTGCTGTGGTTTGAAGTAAACAGTATGTTCTAAATAGTGTAGTGTGCTGTGGTTTGAAGTAAACAGTATGTTCTAAATAGTGTAGTGTGCTGTGGTTTGAAGTAAACAGTATGTTCTAAATAGTGTAGTGTGCTGTGGTTTGAAGTAAACAGTATGTTCTAAATAGTGTAGTGTGCTGTGGTTTGAAGTAAACAGTATGTTCTAAATAGTGTAGTGTGCTGTGGTTTGAAGTAAACAGTATGTTCTAAATAGTGTAGTGTGCTGTGGTTTGAAGTAAACAGTATGTTCTAAATAGTGTAGTGTGCTGTGGTTTGAAGTAAACAGTATGTTCTAAATAGTGTAGTGTGCTGTGGTTTGAAGTAAACAGTATGTTCTAAATAGTGTAGTGTGCTGTGGTTTGAAGTAAACAGTATGTTCTAAATAGTGTAGTGTGCTGTGGTTTGAAGTAAACAGTATGTTCTAAATAGTGTAGTGTGCTGTGGTTTGAAGTAAACAGTATGTTCTAAATAGTGTAGTGTGCTGTGGTTTGAAGTAAACAGTATGTTCTAAATAGTGTAGTGTGCTGTGGTTTGAAGTAAACAGTATGTTCTAAATAGTGTAGTGTGCTGTGGTTTGAAGTAAACAGTATGTTCTAAATAGTGTAGTGTGCTGTGGTTTGAAGTAAACAGTATGTTCTAAATAGTGTAGTGTGCTGTGGTTTGAAGTAAACAGTATGTTCTAAATAGTGTAGTGTGCTGTGGTTTGAAGTAAACAGTATGTTCTAAATAGTGTAGTGTGCTGTGGTTTGAAGTAAACAGTATGTTCTAAATAGTGTAGTGTGCTGTGGTTTGAAGTAAACAGTATGTTCTAAATAGTGTAGTGTGCTGTGGTTTGAAGTAAACAGTATGTTCTAAATAGTGTAGTGTGCTGTGGTTTGAAGTAAACAGTATGTTCTAAATAGTGTAGTGTGCTGTGGTTTGAAGTAAACAGTATGTTCTAAATAGTGTAGTGTGCTGTGGTTTGAAGTAAACAGTATGTTCTAAATAGTGTAGTGTGCTGTGGTTTGAAGTAAACAGTATGTTCTAAATAGTGTAGTGTGCTGTGGTTTGAAGTAAACAGTATGTTCTAAATAGTGTAGTGTGCTGTGGTTTGAAGTAAACAGTATGTTCTAAATAGTGTAGTGTGCTGTGGTTTGAAGTAAACAGTATGTTCTAAATAGTGTAGTGTGCTGTGGTTTGAAGTAAACAGTATGTTCTAAATAGTGTAGTGTGCTGTGGTTTGAAGTAAACAGTATGTTCTAAATAGTGTAGTGTGCTGTGGTTTGAAGTAAACAGTATGTTCTAAATAGTGTAGTGTGCTGTGGTTTGAAGTAAACAGTATGTTCTAAATAGTGTAGTGTGCTGTGGTTTGAAGTAAACAGTATGTTCTAAATAGTGTAGTGTGCTGTGGTTTGAAGTAAACAGTATGTTCTAAATAGTGTAGTGTGCTGTGGTTTGAAGTAAACAGTATGTTCTAAATAGTGTAGTGTGCTGTGGTTTGAAGTAAACAGTATGTTCTAAATAGTGTAGTGTGCTGTGGTTTGAAGTAAACAGTATGTTCTAAATAGTGTAGTGTGCTGTGGTTTGAAGTAAACAGTATGTTCTAAATAGTGTAGTGTGCTGTGGTTTGAAGTAAACAGTATGTTCTAAATAGTGTAGTGTGCTGTGGTTTGAAGTAAACAGTATGTTCTAAATAGTGTAGTGTGCTGTGGTTTGAAGTAAACAGTATGTTCTAAATAGTGTAGTGTGCTGTGGTTTGAAGTAAACAGTATGTTCTAAATAGTGTAGTGTGCTGTGGTTTGAAGTAAACAGTATGTTCTAAATAGTGTAGTGTGCTGTGGTTTGAAGTAAACAGTATGTTCTAAATAGTGTAGTGTGCTGTGGTTTGAAGTAAACAGTATGTTCTAAATAGTGTAGTGTGCTGTGGTTTGAAGTAAACAGTATGTTCTAAATAGTGTAGTGTGCTGTGGTTTGAAGTAAACAGTATGTTCTAAATAGTGTAGTGTGCTGTGGTTTGAAGTAAACAGTATGTTCTAAATAGTGTAGTGTGCTGTGGTTTGAAGTAAACAGTATGTTCTAAATAGTGTAGTGTGCTGTGGTTTGAAGTAAACAGTATGTTCTAAATAGTGTAGTGTGCTGTGGTTTGAAGTAAACAGTATGTTCTAAATAGTGTAGTGTGCTGTGGTTTGAAGTAAACAGTATGTTCTAAATAGTGTAGTGTGCTGTGGTTTGAAGTAAACAGTATGTTCTAAATAGTGTAGTGTGCTGTGGTTTGAAGTAAACAGTATGTTCTAAATAGTGTAGTGTGCTGTGGTTTGAAGTAAACAGTATGTTCTAAATAGTGTAGTGTGCTGTGGTTTGAAGTAAACAGTATGTTCTAAATAGTGTAGTGTGCTGTGGTTTGAAGTAAACAGTATGTTCTAAATAGTGTAGTGTGCTGTGGTTTGAAGTAAACAGTATGTTCTAAATAGTGTAGTGTGCTGTGGTTTGAAGTAAACAGTATGTTCTAAATAGTGTAGTGTGCTGTGGTTTGAAGTAAACAGTATGTTCTAAGTAGTGTAGTGTGCTGTGGTTTGAAGTAAACAGTATGTTCTAAGTAGTGTAGTGTGCTGTGGTTTGAAGTAAACAGTATGTTCTAAATAGTGTAGTGTGCTGTGGTTTGAAGTAAACAGTATGTTCTAAATAGTGTAGTGTGCTGTGGTTTGAAGTAAACAGTATGTTCTAAATAGTGTAGTGTGCTGTGGTTTGAAGTAAACAGTATGTTCTAAATAGTGTAGTGTGCTGTGGTTTGAAGTAAACAGTATGTTCTAAATAGTGTAGTGTGCTGTGGTTTGAAGTAAACAGTATGTTCTAAATAGTGTAGTGTGCTGTGGTTTGAAGTAAACAGTATGTTCTAAATAGTGTAGTGTGCTGTGGTTTGAAGTAAACAGTATGTTCTAAATAGTGTAGTGTGCTGTGGTTTGAAGTAAACAGTATGTTCTAAATAGTGTAGTGTGCTGTGGTTTGAAGTAAACAGTATGTTCTAAATAGTGTAGTGTGCTGTGGTTTGAAGTAAACAGTATGTTCTAAATAGTGTAGTGTGCTGTGGTTTGAAGTAAACAGTATGTTCTAAATAGTGTAGTGTGCTGTGGTTTGAAGTAAACAGTATGTTCTAAATAGTGTAGTGTGCTGTGGTTTGAAGTAAACAGTATGTTCTAAATAGTGTAGTGTGCTGTGGTTTGAAGTAAACAGTATGTTCTAAATAGTGTAGTGTGCTGTGGTTTGAAGTAAACAGTATGTTCTAAATAGTGTAGTGTGCTGTGGTTTGAAGTAAACAGTATGTTCTAAATAGTGTAGTGTGCTGTGGTTTGAAGTAAACAGTATGTTCTAAATAGTGTAGTGTGCTGTGGTTTGAAGTAAACAGTATGTTCTAAATAGTGTAGTGTGCTGTGGTTTGAAGTAAACAGTATGTTCTAAATAGTGTAGTGTGCTGTGGTTTGAAGTAAACAGTATGTTCTAAATAGTGTAGTGTGCTGTGGTTTGAAGTAAACAGTATGTTCTAAATAGTGTAGTGTGCTGTGGTTTGAAGTAAACAGTATGTTCTAAATAGTGTAGTGTGCTGTGGTTTGAAGTAAACAGTATGTTCTAAATAGTGTAGTGTGCTGTGGTTTGAAGTAAACAGTATGTTCTAAATAGTGTAGTGTGCTGTGGTTTGAAGTAAACAGTATGTTCTAAATAGTGTAGTGTGCTGTGGTTTGAAGTAAACAGTATGTTCTAAATAGTGTAGTGTGCTGTGGTTTGAAGTAAACAGTATGTTCTAAATAGTGTAGTGTGCTGTGGTTTGAAGTAAACAGTATGTTCTAAATAGTGTAGTGTGCTGTGGTTTGAAGTAAACAGTATGTTCTAAGTAGTGTAGTGTGCTGTGGTTTGAAGTAAACAGTATGTTCTAAATAGTGTAGTGTGCTGTGGTTTGAAGTAAACAGTATGTTCTAAATAGTGTAGTGTGCTGTGGTTTGAAGTAAACAGTATGTTCTAAATAGTGTAGTGTGCTGTGGTTTGAAGTAAACAGTATGTTCTAAATAGTGTAGTGTGCTGTGGTTTGAAGTAAACAGTATGTTCTAAATAGTGTAGTGTGCTGTGGTTTGAAGTAAACAGTATGTTCTAAATAGTGTAGTGTGCTGTGGTTTGAAGTAAACAGTATGTTCTAAATAGTGTAGTGTGCTGTGGTTTGAAGTAAACAGTATGTTCTAAATAGTGTAGTGTGCTGTGGTTTGAAGTAAACAGTATGTTCTAAATAGTGTAGTGTGCTGTGGTTTGAAGTAAACAGTATGTTCTAAATAGTGTAGTGTGCTGTGGTTTGAAGTAAACAGTATGTTCTAAATAGTGTAGTGTGCTGTGGTTTGAAGTAAACAGTATGTTCTAAATAGTGTAGTGTGCTGTGGTTTGAAGTAAACAGTATGTTCTAAATAGTGTAGTGTGCTGTGGTTTGAAGTAAACAGTATGTTCTAAATAGTGTAGTGTGCTGTGGTTTGAAGTAAACAGTATGTTCTAAATAGTGTAGTGTGCTGTGGTTTGAAGTAAACAGTATGTTCTAAATAGTGTAGTGTGCTGTGGTTTGAAGTAAACAGTATGTTCTAAATAGTGTAGTGTGCTGTGGTTTGAAGTAAACAGTATGTTCTAAATAGTGTAGTGTGCTGTGGTTTGAAGTAAACAGTATGTTCTAAATAGTGTAGTGTGCTGTGGTTTGAAGTAAACAGTATGTTCTAAATAGTGTAGTGTGCTGTGGTTTGAAGTAAACAGTATGTTCTAAATAGTGTAGTGTGCTGTGGTTTGAAGTAAACAGTATGTTCTAAATAGTGTAGTGTGCTGTGGTTTGAAGTAAACAGTATGTTCTAAATAGTGTAGTGTGCTGTGGTTTGAAGTAAACAGTATGTTCTAAATAGTGTAGTGTGCTGTGGTTTGAAGTAAACAGTATGTTCTAAATAGTGTAGTGTGCTGTGGTTTGAAGTAAACAGTATGTTCTAAATAGTGTAGTGTGCTGTGGTTTGAAGTAAACAGTATGTTCTAAATAGTGTAGTGTGCTGTGGTTTGAAGTAAACAGTATGTTCTAAATAGTGTAGTGTGCTGTGGTTTGAAGTAAACAGTATGTTCTAAATAGTGTAGTGTGCTGTGGTTTGAAGTAAACAGTATGTTCTAAATAGTGTAGTGTGCTGTGGTTTGAAGTAAACAGTATGTTCTAAATAGTGTAGTGTGCTGTGGTTTGAAGTAAACAGTATGTTCTAAATAGTGTAGTGTGCTGTGGTTTGAAGTAAACAGTATGTTCTAAATAGTGTAGTGTGCTGTGGTTTGAAGTAAACAGTATGTTCTAAATAGTGTAGTGTGCTGTGGTTTGAAGTAAACAGTATGTTCTAAATAGTGTAGTGTGCTGTGGTTTGAAGTAAACAGTATGTTCTAAATAGTGTAGTGTGCTGTGGTTTGAAGTAAACAGTATGTTCTAAATAGTGTAGTGTGCTGTGGTTTGAAGTAAACAGTATGTTCTAAATAGTGTAGTGTGCTGTGGTTTGAAGTAAACAGTATGTTCTAAATAGTGTAGTGTGCTGTGGTTTGAAGTAAACAGTATGTTCTAAATAGTGTAGTGTGCTGTGGTTTGAAGTAAACAGTATGTTCTAAATAGTGTAGTGTGCTGTGGTTTGAAGTAAACAGTATGTTCTAAATAGTGTAGTGTGCTGTGGTTTGAAGTAAACAGTATGTTCTAAATAGTGTAGTGTGCTGTGGTTTGAAGTAAACAGTATGTTCTAAATAGTGTAGTGTGCTGTGGTTTGAAGTAAACAGTATGTTCTAAATAGTGTAGTGTGCTGTGGTTGGAAGTAAACAGTATGTTCTAAATAGTGTAGTGTGCTGTGGTTTGAAGTAAACAGTATGTTCTAAATAGTGTAGTGTGCTGTGGTTTGAAGTAAACAGTATGTTCTAAATAGTGTAGTGTGCTGTGGTTTGAAGTAAACAGTATGTTCTAAATAGTGTAGTGTGCTGTGGTTTGAAGTAAACAGTATGTTCTAAATAGTGTAGTGTGCTGTGGTTTGAAGTAAACAGTATGTTCTAAATAGTGTAGTGTGCTGTGGTTGGAAGTAAACAGTATGTTCTAAATAGTGTAGTGTGCTGTGGTTTGAAGTAAACAGTATGTTCTAAATAGTGTAGTGTGCTGTGGTTTGAAGTAAACAGTATGTTCTAAATAGTGTAGTGTGCTGTGGTTTGAAGTAAACAGTATGTTCTAAAGTAGTGTAGTGTGCTGTGGTTTGAAGTAAACAGTATGTTCTAAATAGTGTAGTGTGC
>NW_028162394.1:0-42985 GCF_964263955.1 Coregonus lavaretus | reverse complement strand
AATCTCAGTTTGTTACCTGTATAAAATACACCTGTCCACAGAAGCAATCAATCAATCAGATTCCAAACTCTCCACCATGGCCAAGACCAAAGAGCTCTCCAAGGATGTCAGGGACAAGATTGTAGACCTACACAAGGCTGGAATGGGCTACAAGACCATCGCCAAGCAGCATGGTGAGAAGGTGACAACAGTTGGTGCGATTATTCGCTAATGGAAGAATCTCCCTCGGCCTGGGGCTCCATGCAAGATCTCACCTCGTGGAGTTGTAATGACCATGAGAACGGTGAGGAATCAGCCCAGAAGTACACGGGAGGATCTTGTCAATGATCTCAAGGCAGCTGGGACCATAGTCACCATGAAAACAATGGGTAACACACTACGCCGTGAAGGACTGAAATCCTGCAGCGCCCGCAAGATCCTCCTGCTCAAGAATGCACATATACAGGGCCGTCTGAAGTTTGGCAATGAACTTCTGAATGATTCAGAGGAGAACTGGGTGAAGGTGTTGTGGTCAGATGAGACCAAAATCGAGCTCTTTGGCATCAACTCAACTCGTTGTGTTTGGAGGAGGAGGAATGCTGCCTATGACCCCAAGAACACCATCCCCACCGTCAAACATGGAGGTGGAAACATTATGCATTGGGGGTGTTTTTCTGCTAAGGGGACAGGACAACTTCACCGCATCAAAGGAACGATGGACGGGGCCATGTACCGTCAAATCTTGGGTGAGAACCTCCTTCCCTCAGCCAGGGCACTGAAAATGGGTCGTGGATGGGTATTCCAGCATGACAATGACCCAAAACACACGGCCAAGGCAACAAAGGAGTGGCTCAAGAAGAAGCACATTAAGGTCCTGGAGTGGCCTAGCCAGTCTCATAGAACCTCCCATAGAAAATCTGTGGAGGGAGCTGAAGGTTCGAGTTGCCAAACGTCAGCCTCGAAACCTTAATGACTTGGAGAAGATCTGCAAAGAGGAGTGGAACAAAATCCCTCCTGAGATGTGTGCAAACCTGGTGGCCAACTACAAGAAACGTCTGACCTCTGATTGCCAACAAGGGTTTTGCCACCAAGTACTAAGTCATGTTTTGCAGAGGGGTCAAATACTTATTTCCCTAATTAAAATGCAAAATCAATTTATAACATTTTTGACATGCGTTTTTCTGGATTTTTTTGTTGTTATTCTGTCTCTCACTGTTCAAATAAACCTACCATTAAAATTATAGACTGATCATGTCTTTGTCAGTGGGCAAACTTACAAAATCAGCAGGGGATCAAATACTTTTTTCCCTCACTGTATAGAGAGAGAAAGAGAGCGAGAGAGAGAGACACACACAGACAGACAGAGAGTATTCTTCAACTCAGATCAGAGGCTGAGATCATTCAGTCTCCTGGGGTAATATATCCAGGCTCTGTCGCAGCCGGCCGCGACCGGGAGACTCATGGGCAGCGCATAATTGGCCTAGCGTTGTCCAGGGTAGGGGAGGGAATGGCCGGCAGGGATGTAGCTCAGTTGATAGAGCATGGCGTTTGCAACGCCAGGGTTGTGGGTTCGATTCCCACGGGGGACCAGTATGAAAAAAAATATATATATATATATTCACTAACTGTAAGTCGCTCTGGATAAGAGCGTCTGCTAAATGACTAAAATGTAAATGTAAAATGTAATACAGCTACTCTACAAACCTAACCCTGTTCTGATGTTAAACCTCAAACGGGATCCTCAATGGAAGAGAACTTGGTCTGTTGCTGAGCACCATATGACATCCTGTTCTATGGCTGCTCTCCCCCTGTGATTACCGCAGTTACACACTACTTACACTACACACTGATTAGCAGGCTGCTATAGCGGCAGACCAGACCTCAGCCTCCCATTTCAGCCATGTGGTCAGATGAATGTATTCAATCTCTGGGCTGTTGCTACTGAGCACTTCCCTGCTACTGATAAGACCCCAATACCACTGAGTGTACAAACTAACCAGCGGTGTGAGAGAATGGGGAAATAACCACCAACTCAGGCTCTCCTGGGTATCTACATGTGTGATTTTACTATGTGTGTGTGTGTGCATGAGAGTCTGTATGTGTGTGTATTAAAGAAAACAGACAAACAGAAGAGGCAGCCATAGAGCCAATTATAAAGCAAGGGAGCTCTGCAAACACACAGTGAAGGGATGACCAGGTAAGTACAGACTGGACCAGGGCAGTTCAGTGCAGGCCAAAGGAGAAACACACTTTAACTCAGTTACCTCCCTGGGGACATACTCTCACCAGCTTTCAGACTGGGACTGTTTCTGGTGACTGAATGATCCCATTGAGTTGACCTGCTGATAACAGTTGGACAACACTTTGAAGTGGTGAACTGTAGGCTGCCCATCTGATATCATGGATGCATTCACCATAACAATATCCATTCCTGTAGCCTGATACAACTGTAGTTCCACAGACCATGAACAATTGAAGAGGGGAGGAACCAGAGATTGTCTGAAGGGCCATCATCAACGCATACTGCTTGTTTACTGTAAAAATGGGCTGTCATATCGCTCCGTGCACTCACCACTTGTTGCTGACAATGCATGCATATTGATCTAATCTGGCTGTATAATTGGAGCAGGGGGTGAATATCAAACCTCATTAACACCATTTCAGGCACTATGAGGCTGTTGAAAGGCAGCAACCCTGGCTTTATTTCAGTGTTGAGATGTCCTCTCTATGTGCTGTCAATAAGTGGTGTCTACACTGCCTGTCTGTCCCTGGCCTTCCTCTCAATATGAGAATAGGTTAGGGTGATTGGCTGCTCAGCCTGCACTAATGTTAAGTGGAGTGAAGAGGAGAAAGAACATCTCTCTCTCTCGCCACTCACAGTGATAAAAACTGTCCCATCACACATCCATCATACACATCTTTTTACACCTCAACCCATCCTTCTCGGTGGCAGCCCCCCCCCCCCAATCCTCTGACAGACCAAAGAGAAGAGAGATAAACGTGCAGAGAGCCCCGACCGTCAGACATAATGGCTTATGAATATAAATGTGGTTTGATTTGGTTGGTCTGACAGAGATACAGCTACGCAGGGAGAGAATACAGAATACAGCAGAGCAACTGTTCATCCTAATGGAAAGTGCTTTGTGCCACGTTTCTGTGGCCCCGTAGATTGAGCTGACAACAAACACACAGTGGCATGTCACTTTAGTCCCTGGGGAGACAACACTATTCCCCTAAGGAGCCTTGAAATCACAGCCAAGATGCTAACTCTCAAAGGTACAGTATGTATTTCTACAGAGAGTGCTGTTCTCTCTCCCATTCTGCCTGCTGGCATCATCTGACCTGACTTCACAAAAACAACTGAAAAGCCCACAAAGAAAAATCCTATGCTGCAACTTCTCTCATTATTATCCCACTTAGGTGTAAGGGTTGGAGTGAGGTGTGACCCAGGTGCGGTGCAGAATAGACAGTCGGCTGTAGGCAGAGATGGTGAAACAAGGATCTTTACTGGTGGTCCCAAAACCAGGATACAAAATAACGGACTTGTCACAAAAAAATTAAGGAGGAGCAAATTAGTCTCCAAAAACAGGCTGACAGCAAACACACGAAATACTAACTATGACTGAAAACAACAATGAAACAGGGAGAACTCTTCTCAAGTACCTGTACATACGTCTCGCGATCAGACACTGATTAGTACTGTTTGGCATCGAGAACTAGCAGACAAAACAGAGCAAGGGAACACAGGGAAGTGAGGGTGAACAGGTAGACACAGGTGACACCAATAAGATAATGATTAGTCCAGACTGTGAGTGAGGAGGTGCCTAAGGTTGTCGGAGGATGACACCTAGTGGGTCGCTCTAACCAGAATAGAAAGAGGAGTGGGAGGCCCCGGTGCACAACTGAGCAAGAGGACAAATACATTAGAGTGTCTAGTTTGAGAAACAGGCGCCTCACAGGTCCTCAACTGGCAACTTCATTAAATAGTACCCGCAAAACACCAGTCTCAATGTCAACAGTGAAGAGGCGAAAAAAAAAGCCATATCTCAGACTGCCCATCTTAATCTTTTCTTTTTATTGGCCAGTCTGAGATATGGCTTTTTCTTTGCAACTATTTAATGAAGCTGCCAGTTGAGGACCTGTGAGGCGTCTGTTTCTCAAACTAGACACTCTAATGTATTTGTCCTCTTGCTCAGTTGGGCACCGGGGCCTCCCACTCCTCTTTCTATTCTGGTTAGAGCCAGTTTGCGCTGTTCTGTGAAGGGAGTAGTACAAAGCGTTGTACGAGATCTTCAGTTTCTTAACAATTTCTCACATGGAATAGCCTTCATTTCCCAGAACAAGAATAGGCTGACGAGTTTCAGAAGAAAGTTATTTGTTTCTGGCCATTTTGAGCCTGTAATCGAACCCACAATTGCTGATGCTCCAGATACTCAACTAGTCTCAAGAAGGCCAGATATATTGCTTCTTTAATCAGCACAACAGTTTTCAGCTGTGCTAACATAATTGCAAAAGGGTTTTCTAATGATCAATTAGCCTTTTAAAATGATAAACTTGGATTAGCAAACACATCGTGCCATTGGAACACAGGACTGATGGTTGCTGATAATGGGCCTCTGAACACCTATGTAGATATTCCATTAAAAATCAGCCGTTTCCAGCTACAATAGCCATTTACAACATTAACAATGTCTACACTGTATTTCTGATCAATTTGATGTTATTTTAATGGACAAAAAAATTGCTTTTCTTTCGAAAACAAGGAAACTTCTAAGTGACCCCAAACTCTTGAACGGTAGTGTAGGTTTGATACTTTTGAAAGGTTGATTTATTTGAACTGTGCATGCTTCTTATTCATATGTGGGTAATTAGCATGCTAGCTGTATTTTGAGAAAATATTCTGCTACTTGCTTAAAGATATTCCCTGGAGTGAAATACACATCTTACAAATCTTTCAGCGGTCGTCTCTTTTACCCCATCAGCTCACTTATAAAAGCTGCTTATCTGATCTGATTGATGTGCCTCCTTTAGACAGAATGAAGATGAAAATAGTGCACACACTCACTCACACACACACACACACACACACACTCACACACACCACATCTCTCTCTCTCACACACAACACATCTCTCTCACACACACACACACACACACACACACACTCACTCACATACACACACACCACATCTCGCCCACACACACACTCACTCACACACACACACACCACATCTCTCTCTCTCTCACACACACACACACACACACACACACACACACACACACACACACACACACACACACACACACACACATACACATACATACTGTAATGACCCGGTATTGTGTTCTGTGTTCGTTGGTGTGTTATTGTTCTCATGGGTGCTAGCAGGGGTTAAATATGCCAGGACAGACAGAAAGGTTGGGGGGGGTATGATGGGTAATCCCGCAGGGTTTTGAAATGCATAAATAGGGGTTACTGTCTCATCTCTCTCTCTTTCTATTCGGGATCCTGATCTGTTCCTATGAGTCTGCCACTTAACTTGACATTGTGTATTTGTGTACGTTCGGAATTTAGCGGCGTGGGCTGTGGCCTGAACAATAGCCCAGTTTAGAAATAAACCTGTGTTCTGCCCTGCACACCTGGTGTCCGTCTCTTTTTCCTTTATGACCCAGCCCGGATCATTACAATACATACACTCATTCTCTCTCTCTCCCTCCCTCCTACATCCTACATTCATGGGCCAAGGAAGTTCATGAGCTTACCTGTACCATTATTAAATTTGAAGAGATCCAGCTCAAGCTGTTCCCATAGATACACTTCAGCTGAACATGTGGCACAGAAAACCAGCTCTGCCTTTATAAGTTGATTTAACTGTAACAGTAAAATGGGCTCTAGTCATTGCATATATCTAGAGAGTGAAATAACATCAATACTTCTCAACCACACTTGAACATAACAACCTGGCTGACAGCTATAACAGACTTGTGTTGCTATGCAGGTTGCTTTGCACATATACAATGAAGGCAATGTAAATAGCTTTGTTGGCACCTTGAACCCACAGAGAAAATGATGTACAAACTACTGCCAACTCTTTTTTTAACTTCATGGGAAAAGACGGGCACACATAAAATAAGTTCTACATCACAGTCAATTATAACCTTACAACCTATTAAGTCCTGTAGTGACAACAGCTGTTAGATATATATTTTATAAAACATCTAAAGGCACTCTAAAAAGGTCAGTTTGTCTCCAACTACAGTTTGCCACAATGTATAGTAAAAGTGCTCAGTGGGAGTGCTCAATGGGAGCTTCACTTCAGAGTGATGCCATTATGGAAGGGACAACAACCTTACATTTTTTAAAATATATATACAGTTTCAGTGAAAGATTCCACCTAAACACCTTCTAGGCACACATTATGTAAAGTGGGTTTGAAAAAAGTTCAAAAGTTCAAAAAGGTTGTAGTGATTTGACTATTCCACTTACAGAGAAACGGTTATATTTTGAATTTCAGATAGAAAGGATCAGCTAGGGTTCAAGGCATGCAATAACAACAACTACTACATAAACTGAACACAAAGCTAACTGAGCTTGCACCACCTGACCCAATGCTTGAGATGACAAAAGGCTACAGTTGTCGTATAATATACTGTATATTCTAATATATTGGCACCCTTGCACTTTACAATGGAGTGCAATGGAGCAGAATGTTCTGTTTTCTCTTTTGAAACTGATTAAATGGCTTATTAATTTTTTACCCAGTATGCACCAGCCACTTACCACAGGTCAGGTGAGATAAATTACACTTAAACGAGAATCACTTGCCTTAAAACAAATTATTTGGAATAATTTAGTCCAAGCCATTTCTTTAAATTTCTAAGGAAAAATCTAAATTTCAGTTTAGATATTTTTTCCTCTTGGTCCTGTGCACACACATGTGAACAACAAAAGTTTTTTCAATTTCAACTTATTTTACAAGAAATAGTGAATTGTGCAAGGGTACCAATATATTTGACCACAACTGTGTAACACACAGAAATGGCCCTCAATGTTACATGCTTTGTGACAAAGTGAAAAGGCCTAGGCTGACAGCAAATGTATGTCATTAACTGGATAATGCAAGGTTATGGCAGCCCAACAATGCATCTGGCTGAGGATTGGGTTATTGCAGAAACACTATTCATTTTACCAACACTTGCATTTGTAAGCAGACTTACTATGCCTGCGATATGTGGTTGTCCAACCCAGCTATCTTAAGATGAATGCACTAACTGTAAGTTGCTCTGGATAAGAGCATCTGCTAAATGACTAAATTGTAAATGTAAACAAATATCAAGTTATACAGTGAGGGAAAAAAGTATTTGATCCCCTGCTGATTTTGTACGTTTGCCTACTGACAAAGAAATTATCAGTCTATGCATTTTAATGAGGGAAATAAGTATTTGACCCCTCTGCAAAACATGATTTAGTACTTGGTGGCAAAACCCTTGTTGGCAATCACAGAGGTCAGACGTTTCTTGTAGTTGGCCACCAGGTTTGCACACATCTCAGGAGGGATTTTGTCCCACTCCTCTTTGCAGATCTTTTCCAAGTCATTAAGGTTTCGAGGCTGACATTTGGCAACTCGAACCATCAGCTCCCTCCACAGATTTCTATGGGATTAAGGTCTGGAGACTGGCTAGGCCACTCCAGGACCTTAATGTGCTACTTCTTGAGCCACTCCTTTGTTGCCTTGGCCGTGTGTTTTGGGTCATTGTCATGCTGGAATACTCATCCACGACCCATTTTCAATGCCCTGGCTGAGGGAAGGAGGTTCTCACCCAAGATTTGATGGTACATGGCCCCGTCCATCGTCCCTTTGATGCAGTGAAGTTGTCCTGTCCCCTTAGCAGAAAAACACCCCCAAAGCATAATGTTTCCACCTCCATGTTTGACGGTGGGGATGGTGTTCTTGGGGTCATAGGCAGCATTCCTCCTCAACACGGCGAGTTGAGTTGATGCCAAAGAGCTCGATTTAGGTCTCATCTGACCACAACACTTTCACCCAGTTCTCCTCTGAATCATTCAGATGTTCATTGGCAAACTTCAGACGGGCATGTATATGTGCTTTCTTGAGCAGGGGGACCTTGCGGGCGCTGCAGGATTTCAGTCCTTCACGGCGTAGTGTGTTACCAATTGTTTTCTTGGTGACTATGGTTCCAGCTGCCTTGAGATCATTGACAAGATCTTCCCGTGTAGTTCTGGGCTGATTCCTCACCGTTCTCATGATCATTGCATCTCCACGAGGTGAGATCTTGCATGGAGCCCCAGGCCGAGGGAGATTGACAGTTATTTTGTGTTTCTTCCATTTGCGAATAATCGCACCAACTGTTGTCACCTTCTCACCAAGCTGCTTGGCGATGGTCTTGTAGCCCATTCCAGCCTTGTGTAGGTCTACAATCTTGTCCCTGACATCCTTGGAGAGCTCTTTGGTCTTGGCCATGGTGGAGAGTTTGGAATCTGATTGATTGATTGCTTCTGTGGACAGGTGTCTTTTATACAGGTAACAAGCTGAGATTAGGAGCACTCCCTTTAAGAGTGTGCTCCTAATCTCAGCTCATTACCTGTATAAAAGACACCTGGGAGCCAGAAATCTTTCTGATTGAGAGGGGGTCAAATAATTATTTCCCTCATTAAAATGCAAATCAATTTATAACATTTTTGACATGCATTTTTCTGGATTTTTTTGTTGTTATTCTGTCTCTCACTGTTCAAATAAACCTACCATTAAAATTATAGACTGATCATTTCTTTGTCAGTGGGCAAACGTACAAAATCAGCAGGGGATCAAATACTTTTTTCCCTCACTGTACTTGGTGAAATGACTCCATTACCTTTCTAAGTCCTTAATCACTTACATTAATTAACGGTAACTTGAAGCTTGTGAGGCCATGTGAGGAAGACAATGGACAGAAATGTTATAAATTAAATGAAAAGTAGATATAATAATAACTTCATACAACAAAGCATTGTTGGTGGTAGGATGGTATTTTAACAAGAAAGAACAGAAAGGCTTTCAAACTATTTGAATGGGGACCCTTCAGTGCTCCCTGAAGAGACGTCTTGTGTTTTCCAGACCTGAAGGACGGCAATATTCTGAACAATCCACTCAAGTGTTCATACACTCTACACAGACCCTCTCTGGACCCCTTTATGTCTGTCTGAGTGTCTGGCGAACATGAGAGGTTGCCTATTCATCTCAACATCTAAATGACATGAGGAGAGCTATGGATTGCAATTGGCCCTCTTCAGACACTGTAGGTTTAAAATCATGTTTTACACCACATGGTCTCTCATACCAAATGGCTTCTTCTATCTGAATATGATAGAGAAAGGACAGGCTAAGCTAAACTACTGCCACTTTGATATACAGTACCTTCATAGGTTACAATATCCAAGGAAAACAAAAAATACTATCTATTTGGATATCTTTTGACAGCACAAAGCATTCAAGCAGAAATAAAGACGGTCCTAACCCCAGGTCCCTTCCTGCCTCCTCCCCATCATTATCCTCCCACACGGATACAGCCCCTTTCATCCCAGCAACAGATGGGTAATCCCTGACACGCATATGGCAGCCTTCACTGAGACACCCAGCCCAGCCCAGCCCTGACAGATAGCCCAGCCTAGCCCAGCCTGGTCCCGGGTAGGACAGACCTCAGTGTCTCAGTCATCACTGTTAAAGGGGCAGTGCAGTCAAAAACTCAATTTTCCTGTAAATGTTTTAAAATATATATTTCCACACTATGAGGTCAAAATAACATGATGATAATGCTCTTTTAGTGTAAGAATTGTATTTACTTTTTGCCTGAAATGTCTGTCTTTTCAGGTGGGATGGAGTTTTTGGCCCAGAGCATGACATCAAAATCTGATCTGATTATTCTGACCAATGACCAGACATCCTTTTTTGCATATGTATCCTCCTACTTTGAATGGGTAAGCGGGGTAGGCTCTAGAGTCTAGACCACAGGTGTCAAACTCATTCCACGGAGGGCCGAGTGGCTGTGGGTTTTTGCTCATCCCTTGTACTTGATTGATGAATTAAGGTCACTAATTAGTAAGGAACTCCTCACACCTGGTTGTCTAGGGCTTAATTGAAAGGAAAAAACAAAAACCTTCAGACACTAGGCCCTCCATGAAATGAGTTTGACGCCCCTGGTCTAGACGATCCTATCCGCCAATCAGGGCTGTGTATGCAAATATATTTACATTTGTATCAACAAGCCCACATGAACAGACTGAACATTTCAATTGCAAAAGGAGGTGATTTATTAGATTATAAAAAACATCAAAATCAAAAGACTGCATGGGGGCTTTAATATCATTATCATTTGGAGGTCAGGCATATTCTCCCGTCACCACAGGGGAGCAAGGGCATGGCTTAGCTGTCAGTCTCCCTGAGTGATAAGCCAGATCAGTGGCTGCTAAGAAACTATGGAACGGGCTAGTCAGAAATGAGATGCCAGTTATCACCCAGGGCCAGACGGGGGTGGGGTTGCTGGTGAGGGGGTGGCAGGGGTACACTGTCCACTTGAACCAGAAAGTAGTATCACCAGCCTATCCTCTCTGTGTCACCACAGGCTTTAATTAGGGAGACTTCAGGACAAGCATAAATTATGTAATAGGGGCTGTTACTGTCCTCTGTCCTACTTTGAAATGTTTGCTAATGTGTGTTTTAGTGGTGTGGATCAGTGGTCAGAGCTGTGCTGGAACAGCAGTTAGACTACAGGTCAAACCATGGTAAAGGCAGACATGTAGACTGACAGGAAGAGTCAGAGTCCACTGGTCAGTTAACAGCAGTGGTCTATAAACACATTTCAAAGACAGACAATACACAGTAACATACACTGTGTGGAGTAGTTAGTAGTCAATGCACAAAGTGGTATTGGTTGGTGCTCTATCTTTATTTTGAACCCCAAATAGGAACAAGGTCCAACAGAAGTATCTATCAAGCATTATGCTAAGATATTAGCATAGTATAACCTTCCAGAATAAATAAATAATATAAGAATATAAGTCAGTGGTGTATTGCTGTTGGTTTTCATCAGGAGTGGCATTAATCTCCTACTATACATATTCAGTCTTTAAATTATTCTTATACCAGGGGATTCCCAATCATCTTTTGTTGTTTCCACTCTCATAAAAATGGGATTAGAACTTGATCAGAAAAATTGAATCATTGTGGAACCCAATCCCCTAAAGAAGCTTCACAGAATGTAATACATTCATAAGTATAAAATAGCAACTTAGCCTTAGATTAAAAAAGTTGAGCGGATAGATTACACAGGGCCCTCAGAGAAACTTGCTAAGGAGAACAACAGTGCAGCTCGACAGACTCATGAGTGTGTATAATATCTGTAGGCCTATGCACCAACCAATGGCCATTATATGGTCTAAAAACCAAGAAGACTATGATAGGTTTACTACTGACTCACTGTAACATACTGTAGTCTGTCCATCTTTACCAGACATGAAACAACAGTGTGTTCTATGATGACCCCACACTGCCCTCCAGCTCCAGGAGACTGCATGGTGACCTGTGTGAGTCCATTTCACTCAGAATCTTTGATGAGTTAAAGTCAACCTGAACTTGGTAACTACATTTCAGAGTAGTTTCACACTGTGTAAGAGAGAAAATGGGAAAAGATATGGAATACAAATCCAACAGAATTCCCTCTGAGTGGTGTTTAGATAGCACTAAAGAATATGTAATACCTTACAAACCATGTTTGTCTTTGTGGAGCTTTATTATATCTCACTACTCTGTATGGGAATCATAGGCTCTAAAGTCTATTTCAAGAGCGCGGGGGGTAGACATGGTACATTGTGAATCCCCCACTGGTTGACTTAAGCACATCTTCAAGTAGACTAGTGTTATGTGGAGTCATGCCAACACTATCAGCACCTGTGTGTATCAGCACCTGTGTGTAATGCAGGGTAGGAAGCCTAGGTCTTCTCCGCTTGATGAATAATAAAAGGTAAACCAGAACACGTCTTTCTCTCCGCTTGAATGCAGCACATACAGTGGGGAAAAAAAGTATTTAGTCAGCCACCAAATGTGCAAGTTCTCCCACTTAAAAAGATGAGAGAGGCCTGTAATTTTCATCATAGGTACACGTCAACTATGACAGACAAATTGAGAAAAAAAAATCCAGAAAATCACATTGTAGGATTTATAATGAATTTATTTGCAAATGATGGTGGAAAATAAGTATTTGGTCACCTACAAACAAGCAAGATTTCTGGCTCTCACAGACCTGTAACTTCTTCTTTAAGAGGCTCCTCTGTCCTCCACTCGTTACCTGTATTAATGGCACCTGTTTGAACTTGTTATCAGTATAAAAGACACCTGTCCACAACCTCAAACAGTCACACTCCAAACTCCACTATGGCCAAGACCAAAGAGCTGTCAAAGGACACCAGAAACAAAATTGTAGACCTGCACCATGCTGGGAAGACTGAATCTGCAATAGGTAAGCAGCTTGGTTTGAAGAAATCAACTGTGGGAGCAATTATTAGGAAATGGAAGACATACAAGACCACTGATAATCTCCCTCGATCTGGGGCTCCACGCAAGATCTCAACCCGTGGGGTCAAAATGATCACAAGAACGGTGAGCAAAAATCCCAGAACCACACGGGGGGATCTAGTGAATGACCTGCAGAGAGCTGGGACCAAAGTAACAAAGCCTACCATCAGTAACACACTACGCCGCCAGGGACTCAAATCCTGCAGTGCCAGACGTGTCCCCCTGCTTAAGCCAGTACATGTCCAGGCCCGTCTGATGTTTGCTAGAGTGCATTTGGATGATCCAGAAGAGGATTGGGAGAATGTCATATGGTCAGATGAAACCAAAATAGAACTTTTTGGTAAAAACTCAACTTGTCGTGTTTGGAGGACAAGGAATGCTCAGTTGCATCCAAAGAACACCATACCTACTGTGAAGCATGGGGGTGGAAACATCATGCTTTGGGGCTGTTTTTCTGCAAAGGGACCAGGACGACTGATCCGTGTAAAGGAAAGAATGAATGGGGCCATGTATCGTGAGATTTTGAGTGAAAACCTCCTTCCATCAGCAAGGGCATTGAAGATGAAACGTGGCTGGGTCTTTCAGCATGTCAATGATCCCAAACACACCGCCCGGGCAACATAGGAGTGGCTTCGTAAGAATCATTTCAAGGTCCTGGAGTGGCCTAGCCAGTCTCCAGATCTCAATCCCATAGAAAATCTTTGGAGGGAGTTGAAAGTCCGTGTTGCCCAGCGACAGCCCCAAAACATCACTGCTCTAGAGGAGATCTGCATGGAGGAATGGGCAAATATACCAGCAACAGTGTGTGAAAACCTTGTGAAGACTTACAGAAAACGTTTGACCTGTGTCATTGCCAACAAAGGCTATATAACAAAGTATTGAGAAACTTTTGTCATTGACCAAATACTTATTTTCCACCATAATTTGCAAATAAATTCATTAAAAATCCTACAATGTGATTTTCTGGATTTTTTTTTCTCATTTTGTCTGTCATAGTTGACGTGTACCTATGATGAAAATTACAGGCCTCTCTCATCTATTTAAGTGGGAGAACTTGCACAATTGGTTGCTGACTAAATACTTTTTTTCCCCACTGTACACGCTGCAAGAGATGCACATCTATGTTTGTCGACAGAGTTTTCAGTTGGAAAACCTTCAACATCCAGAAGGATATGTTATTTTAAAATATTTTTTAAGAGTGCAGAATATCTTCACACAAATGGAATTCAATATCTATGAATGTGCCCACATTCACATAAACATGGGGACACCCACAATAGTTTGAAGTCATAAGAAATTATTCATGACTAGGTTAGAGGCTGCTGAGCGAGTGGAGGACTTACAGTGAGGGAAAAAAGTACTTGATCCCCTGCTGATTTTGTACGTTTGCCCACTGACAAAGAAATTATCAGTCTATAATTTTAATGGTAGGTTTATTTGAACAGTGAGAGACAGAATAACAACAAAAAAATCCAGAAAAATGCATGTCAAAAATGTTATAAATTGATTTGCATTTTAATGAGGGAAATAAGTATTTGACCCCTCTGCAAAACATGACTTAGTACTTGGTGGCAAAACCCTTGTTGGCAATCACAGAGGTCAGACGTTTCTTGTAGTTGGCCACCAGGTTTGCACACATCTCAGGAGGGATTTTGTCCCACTCCTCTTTGCAGATCTTCTCCAAGTCATTAAGGTTTTGAGGCTGACGTTTGGCAACTCGAACCTTCAGCTCCCTTCACAGATTTTCTACGGGATTAAGGTCTGGAGACTGGCTAGGCCACTCCAGGACCTTAATGTGCTTCTTCTTGAGCCACTCCTTTGTTGCCTTGGCTGTGTGTTTTGGGTCATTGTTATGCTGGAATACTCATCCACGACCCATTTTCAATGCCCTGGCTGAGGGAAGGAGGTTCTCACCCAAGATTTGACGGTACATGGCCCCGTCCATCGTCCCTTTGATGCAGTGAAGTTGTCCTGTCCCCTTAGCAGAAAAACACCCCCAAAGCATAATGTTTCCACCTCCATGTTTGACGGTGGGGATGGTGTTCTTGGGGTAATTGGCAGCATTCCTCCTCCTCCAAACACGGCGAGTTGAGTTGATGCCAAAGAGCTCAATTTTGGTCTCATCTGACCACAACACTTTCACCCAGTTCTCCTCTGAATCATTCAAATGATCGTTGGCAAACTTCAGACGGGCATGTATACAGTGGGGAGAACAAGTATTTGATACACTGCCGATTTTGCAGGTTTTCCTACTTACAAAGCATGTAGAGGTCTGTAATTTTTATCATAGGTACACTTCAACTGTGAGAGGCGGAATCTAAAACAAAAATCCAGAAAATCACATTGTATGATTTTAAGTAATTAATTTGCTTTTTATTGCATGACATAAGTATTTGATACATCAGAAAATCAGAACTTAATATTTGGTACAGAAACCTTTGTTTGCAATTACAGAGATCATACGTTTCCTGTAGGTCTTGGCCAGGTTTGCACACACTGCAGCAGGGATTTTGGCCCACTCCTCCATACAGACCTTCTCCAGATCCTTCAGGTTTCGGGGCTGTCGCTAGGCAATACGGACTTTCAGCTCCCTCCAAAGATTTTCTATTGGGTTCAGGTCTGGAGACTGGCTAGGCCACTCCAGGACCTTGAGATGCTTCTGACGTAGCCACTCCTTAGTTGCCCTGGCTGTGTGTTTCGGGTCGTTGTCATGCTGGAAGACCCAGCCACGACCCATCTTCAATGCTCTTACTGAGGGAAGGAGGTTGTTGGCCAAGATCTTGCGATACATGGCCCCTTCCATCCTCCCCTCAATACGGTGCAGTCGTCCTGTCCCCTTTGCAGAAAAGCATCCCCAAAGAATGATTTTTCCACCTCCATGCTTCACGGTTGGGATGGTGTTCTTGGGGTTGTACTCATCCTTCTTCTTCCTCCAAACACGGCGAGTGGAGTTTAGACCAAAAAGCTCTATTTTTGTCTCATCAGACCACATGACCTTCTCCCATTCCTCCTCTGGATAATCCAGATGGTCATTGGCAAACTTCAGACGGGCCTGGACATGCGCTGGCTTGAGCAGGGGGACCTTGCGTGCGCTGCAGGATTTTAATCCATGACGGCGTAGTGTGTTACTAATGGTTTTCTTTGAGACTGTGGTCCCAGCTCTCTTCAGGTCATTGACAAGGTCCTGCCGTGTAGTTCTGGGCTGATCCCTCACCTTCCTCATGATCATTGATGCCCCACGAGGTGAGATCTTGCATGGAGCCCCAGACCGAGGCTGATTGACCGTCATCTTGAACTTATTCCATTTTCTAATAATTGCGCCAACAGTTGTTGCCTTCTCACCAAGCTGCTTGCCTATTTTCCTGTAGCCCATCCCAGCCTTGTGCAGGTCTACAATTTTAACCCTGATGTCCTTACACAGCGCTCTGGTCTTGGCCATTGTGGAGAGGTTGGAGTCTGTTTGATTGAGTGTGTGGACAGGTGTCTTTTATACAGGTGACGAGTTCAAACAGGTGCAGTTAATCAGGTAATGAGTGGAGAACAGGAGGGCTTCTTAAAGAAAAACTAACAGGTCTGTGAGAGCCGGAATTCTTACTGGTTGGTAGGTGATCAAATACTTATGTCATGCAATAAAATGCAAATTAATTACTTAGAAATCATACAATGTGATTTTCTTGATTTTTGTTTTAGATTCCGTCTCTCACAGTTGAAGTGTACCTATGATAAAAAATTACAGACCTCTACATGCTTTGTAAGTAGGAAAACCTGCAAAATCGGCAGTGTATCAAATACTTGTTCTCCCCACTGTATGTGCTTTCTTGAGCAGGGGGACCTTGCGGGCGCTGCAGGATTTCAGTCCTTCACGGCATAGTGTGTTACCAATTGTTTTCTTGGTGACTATGGTCCCAGCTGCCTTGAGATCATTTACAAGATCCTCCCGTGTAGTTCTGGGCTGATTCCTCACCGTTCTCATGATCATTGCAACTTCAGGCGGTGAGATCTTGCATGGAGCCCCAGGCCGAGGGAGATTGACAATTATTTTGTGTTTCTTCCATTTGCGAAAAATCGCACCAACTGTTGTCACCTTCTCACCAAGCTGCTTGGCGATGGTCTTGTAGCCCATTCCAGCCTTGTGTAGGTCTACAATCTTGTCCCTGACATCCTTGGAGAGCTCTTTGGTCTTAGCCATGGTGGAGAGTTTGGAATCTGATTGATTGATTGCTTCTGTGGACAGGTGTCTTTTATACAGGTAACAAACTGAGATTAGGAGCACTCCCTTTAAGAGTGTGCTCCTAATCTCAGCTCGTTACCTGTATAAAAGACACCTGGGAGCCAGAAATCTTTCTGATTGAGAGGGGGTCAAATACTTATTTCCTTCATAAAAATGCAAATCAATTTATAACATTTTTGACATGCGTTTTTCTGGATTTTTTTGTTGTTATTCTGTCTCTCACTGTTCAAATAAACCTACCATTAAAATTATAGACTCATCATTTCTTTGTCAGTGGGCAAACGTACAAAATCAGCAGGGGATCAAATACTTTTTTCCCTCACTGTATATGAGGAGTTCAGAACCTTAAATGGCTGTGTTTTTAAAAGGAACATTTCTCCACGCTGTTAAATACATCCCCAGAAGAAAGATAGAGGCATTAAGTGAGGACACGGACAGAGTGCACTCAGCGCGGCCCCAGCATGCCTACTCAGCCAAACATTTCACTGTGAAGATCTCACAACGCTCTGACACGGCAATGCATTATGGGAGCCCGCCTGGCGGAGGTTGGGGTTGATGTGTCTCGAAGCCTGACAACAGCTCTGGGCATTTCCATTAAAAACCACACAACTCAACATTACGACCTCTCCTCCAAGGCCTGATGCTTTTTTCTTCACCTCAAGAATAAAATAAACAGCAACGGTTGCAGTTTTTTTTAAAGATTCCACATGAGTTTGCACAAACAGGCAAGTAGGTTAAGTTTGTTAAGTGCATTTTTTTCTGAATGACGTAGATAGTGTGGCTGCTGGGTATTGGGTTACGTGTGCCATACAGGGTTTCTACTAGAGCATTGAGGCTGTGCTGACAAAGGAAACCAACACCATGATCATAGCAGCACAACACATAAGCACACACACAAACATTCCCTTATCTCTCTTATGAGCCCCTACCACCTGACTACTGTGATGTGTTGTTTATTACATGTGGTCACACACACACACACACAGACACACACAGACACACACACACACACACACACACAGGACGACGACTGATGTGAGCTGAGCCTTTCCTAGGGCAGGCTCTAAGAATTATAACTTTCATTTTAAATTGGAAAGCAGAGGTCATGGAGGATAACTGTTTAAGTGAGTGAGTGTGTGTGTGTGTGTAACCCACTCCATCACCTGTACGTGAGTCATGCCCGTCACCAGCTGCATCTGCGAATAGGGACAGATGACAGAGTACAGGGGACAGAAAAGTGATAACAGGGACAGAAGATAGGGGACAGAGAACAGGGGATATGGCAGAAATGACAGACAGAGGACAGGGGACAAAAGACAGAGAGGACAGACAGAGGACAGGGGACAGACAGAGGACAGGGTACAGGGCAGAGAGGACAGACAGAGGACAAGGGTCAGGGGTCAGGGGAACAAGCAGGGGTGCATGTACTCACCAGTGAGTGGGTGAACTCTGGGGCGTGGTCGTTCTTGTCTGTGATGGTGATGGTTGCCGTGGATGTTCCTGTCAGTCCTACGTCTCTTCCCTTCATGTCCTGGGCTACGATCTCCAGCTCATACTGCGTGGTGGGGAGCGTCTGGAGGAACACACACACAGACACACACAGTGTCATAAAGTCTGTCATTATCACACATCCATTTCAGGGGTTACACACAACACAATCATCATTAGACACAGGATTTGCTGAGGGAGATCAAATTAATCCACTGAATACAAATGGTAACAAATTATTAACTGACTGACAAAAAGCAATTTAGACTGGATGATTGTTACGCCGGTGTGGATTCATTTCAGAGTAAACATATTATAATAAAAACACACCCCCTTGGCGTCTTATTATGTTGACACTTTGTACATTTCTATCGAGCCTCTTAGAAAGCTCAGCAACAAGGCCCCAGACTTCAACAGACCATTGGAGGCATAGAGCCAGACAGGTACTGGAGTGTAATGATCACATTGTCACAGAGCCCAAGTGACTCATACACACAAAACAAACAAAAGAGAGTTGCTATGGTATGGTCTCCTGTCTGGGGGTGGTAGAGCAGTACTCTGTAGTCTACTATATATGACAGCCATTCCCTGACATTTAAATAGAACTAAACAGATGTCAAGTGTCTGTTATAATCTAAGCTTATCGCAGTATAGAAACCAACAAACACCCACATCATCTATTGGCATCTATCAGGCATCCAGGTCTTGTGCAAACCAGATTAAAAAATCCCCAAACAAATGTATTTACAGTCTGTGTAGAACACCTCTCAGCACATATGATTATGAATAGATGTATGGAAGTACGACACACAGTATTTTATCTTCATCCATTTTTAAATACCTAGGGGGGGTGGGCCGTTTCAATGCTTCCCCTTCAATGCCTCAAAATACATAAGATCAAGGTTTGTATGCTTGGCAGACATGCAAGCGGCATTATTAACATTTTTCTCCCAGCTTTTATGATGTGCTACATTAAAAGAGAAAGGATCCTCTTTGGCGCTTGGCTCTCCCGGGTAATTCTAAGGCGAGGGAAGGCAGTGGGGAGGGACACTGGAGGACAGAAGCTGGCCAGGCATTAGAGTAAGTTGGAGAAGTGGAGTGTGATTGCAGTGCAGGTTAAATGCCAAGCTCAATTTGGAATATGCAGCTGTGCATACAGCATAGATTATTTTGTTGCTTTTAAAGCCATAGTTAATATTCACTTGCAGGCTAGAAAAAAGGGTTCCAAAAGGGTTCTTCAGCATAGGAGAACCCTTTTGGTTCCAGGTAAAACCCTTTTTGCTTCCAGGTATAACCCTTTTGGGTTCCATGTAGAACCCTCTGTAGAAAGGGTTATACATGAACCCCAAAAGGGTCTACCTGGAACCAAAAATAGTTATTCAAAGGGATCTCCTACGGGGACAGTCGAAGAACCCTTTTAGGTCCTAGATAGCACCTTTTTTTTTAAAGAGTGTATAGATGGAATAAGGCAGTCACACTTTAAACAAGCCCTGTGCAGCTGGTATCATTGTAGCAGAGGTGAGCACCAGGGACTTGTTGTGTAACAGTAGACACTGGCCATGATGTCATCATTATAGGGTAGATCAAAGTGAGTCCAAAACAATGTTTACATTGGCCATACTCAACTTGTGCTACAAACTGGCACAAGTGAAACATAACCTTTACCAAGCAGAGTGTATTCTTAATGATCAGAATCACAACATTAATTTGTTTTAATATTTCCTGCTTAGAAATGGTGGTCCAATGGCATAAATTACACCAAGTAGTGTTGTTAAGCTAACATTTATTTTCCTTGGTGAGATCCCACTCAGTGCGGTGTTCAGTGCCACATGCTTAATAAAACTCACTAAATCCCCCAGGAGCCCACTCCTGCATCTCCTCTCTCTCTCTCTTACCCACATTGCAGCCCTCCCTCCCTCTCCCAACTCTGCACACCACAGCAGTCACTACCCACTGCGCACACCACATCATTTCAAAGTGGAAATGTGGGTAATATGTGGGTAATAACCTTTATTCAACCACTCAAAAAGACAGCCAGAAGTTTGTTGAATTCCCAATGTGTTATCACTCTGCTTTCAACCATCTAAAAGCAAAACCAAATTTGAAATGGGAATACAATGTCAATTATTTTGTATTTATACAACAACTTAATGTTTTATCACTGTGCTTCATCTAATAGCTCAACCAAATGACCTGGATTGTAGTTGAGATTACATTAAAAGTAATTAGGGCAAGTGATCAATGCTGTTCGGGAATCTGCACAGATTATTAAAGCAATTGTGAAGATCTCCACAGACTTGTGACCTTTGCATTTACAATTTTTTACATTGTATAATAATAGTGAAGACATCAAAACTATGAAATAACACATATGGAATCATGTAGTAACCAAAAAAGTTTTAAACACATCAAAATATATTTTAGATTTTAGATTCTTCAAATAGCCACCCATTGCCTTGATGACAGCTTTGCACACTCTTGGCATTCTCTCAACCAGCTTAATGAGGAATGCTTTTCCAACAGTCTTGAAGGAGTTCCCACATATGCTGAGCACTTGTTGGCTGCTTTTCCTTCACTCTGCAGTCCAACTCATCCCAAACCATCTCAATTGGGTTGAGGTCGGGTTATTGTGGAGGCCAGAACATCTGATGCAGCACTCCACCACTCTCCTTGGTCAAATAGCCCTTACACAGCCTGGAGGTGTGTGTTGGGTCATTGTCCTGTTGAAAAACAAATGATAGTCCCACTAAGAGGAAACCAGACGGGATGGCGTATCACTGCAGAATGCTGTGGTAGCCATGCTAGTTAAGTGTGCCTTGAATTCTAACTAAATCACTGACAGTGTCACCAGCAAAGCACCCCCACACCATCACATCTCCTCCTCCATGCTTCAAGGTGGGAACCACACATGCAGAGATCATCCGTTCACCTACACTGCGTCTCACAAAGACACAGCGGTTGGAACCAAAACTCTCAAATTTGGACACATCAGACGAAAGGACATATTTCCACCGGTCTAATGTCCATTGCTCGTGTTTCTTGGCCCAAGCAAGTCTCTTCTTCTTATTGGTGTCCTTTAGTATTGTTTTTTTTGCAGCAATTCGACCATGAAGGACTGATTCACGCAGTCTCCTCTGAACAGTTGATGTTGAGATGTGTCTGTTACTTGAACTCTGTGAAACATTTATTTGGGCTGCAATTTGTGAGGCTGGTAACTCTAATGAACGTATCCTCTGCAGCAGATGTAACTCTGGGTCTTCCTTTCCTGTGGCGGCCCTCATGAGAGCCAGTTTCAAAATCAAAATCAAATCAAATTTTTATTTGTCACATACACATGTTTAGCAGATGTTATTGCGGGTGTAGCAAAATGCTTGTGTTTCTAGCTCCAACAGTGCAGTATATCTAACAATTCACAACAATACACAATACACACAACCAAAAAAGTAAAAGAATGGAATTAAGGAATATAGAAATATTAGAAATATTAGGATGAGCAGGCATAGACTAAAATACATTACAATAAAATACAGTATATACATATGAGATGAGTAAAGCAAAAATATGTAAACATTATTAGAGTGACTAGTGTTCCATTATTAAAGTGGCCAGTGATTTCAAGTCTATGTATATGGGGCAGCAGCCTCTAAGGTGCAGGGTTATGTAACCGTGTGGAAGCCGCGTAGTGATGGCTATTTAGCAGTCTGATGGCCTTGAGATATAAGCTTTTTTTCAGTCTCTCGGTCCCAGCTTTGATGCACCTGTACTGACTTCGCCTTCTGGATGATAGCAGGGTGAACAGGCAGTGGCTTCGGTGGTTGTTGTCCTTGATTATCTTTTTGGCCTTCCTGTGACATCGGGTGCTGTAGGTGTCCTGGAGGGCAGGTAGTTTGCCCCCGGTGATGCGTTGGGCAGGCCGCACCAGCCTCTGGAGAGCCCTGCGGTTGCGGACGGTGCAGTTGCCGTACCAGGCGGTGATACAGCCCGACAGGATGCTCTCAATTGTGCATCTGTAAAAGTTTGTGAGGGTTTTAGGTGCCAAGCCAAATTTCTTCAGCCTCCTGAGGTTGAAGAGGCGCTGTTGCGCCTTCTTCACCACACTGTCTGTGTGGGTGGACCATTTCAGATCGTCAGTGATGTGTACGCCGAGGAACTTGAAGCTTTGCACCTGCTGCACAGCTGTCCCGTCGATGTGAAAAGGGGCGCGCTCCCTCTGCAGTTTCCTGAAGTCCACAATCAGCTCCTTTGTTTTGTCGAAATTGAGGGAGAGGTTATTTGCCTGGCACCACACTCCCATAGCGCTTGATGGTTTTTGCGACTGCAGTCTGGATTGACTGACCTTCATGTCTTAAAGTAATGATGGACTGTCGTTTCTCTTTGCTTATTTGAGCTGTTCTTGCCATAATATTGACTATGTCTTTTACCAAACAGGGCTATCTTCAGTACACTACCCCTACCTTGTCACAACACAACTGATTGGCTCAAACGCATTAAGAACAACAACAAATTTACTTTTAACAAGGCACACCTGTTAATTCAAATGCATTCTAGGTGACTACCTCATGAAGCTGGTTGAGAGAATGCCAAGAGTGTGTAAAGCTGTAATCAAGGCAAAGGGTGGCTACTTTGAAGAAATTCAAACATAAAATATTTGTTTAACACTTTTTTGGGTACTACATGATTCCATATGTGTTATTACATAGTTTGATGTCTTCACTATTATTCTACAATGTAGAAAATAGTAAAAATAAAGAAAAATCCTGCAATGAGTAGGTGTGTCCAAACTTTTGACTGGTACTGTATATATAGTGTATATGTTTTATTGACATTAACTGTATTGCAAAAGTCATATTGAATTGTGTTTGGTGGTCAACAAATTCCAGTTTGTCTACAAATTAATAATTGATATGTTGGATTCACGTCGCCATCTCAACCAAGAATCAAAGTTAAAGAATAGGACTAAATGAAATCAAACTTGAAATATACTTTAAATAAAGTTTGATTTGATTTAGTGCTATTCTTTACCTTTGATTCTTGGTTGAGATGGAGACGTAAATCCAACATATAACCAAAACTTGAAACCCTAGGCCTATGTACAGTATTGTCTATTTTTTGTTGACTTGAAAATATAGCTGGTGATGAATTTGCAAATGCTATATAGGCCTAAATACTATCATTGATGATATTACTTATAAAGTATGGTTACATTTCATTTGCTCTGTTAAACCTACCCTTTGGAATGACTTCAATAGCAATATATTTAATTATTTAAGAGGTCTCTCAATAATGATTCTCAAGATAGCACATAGATAGTAGTCAGTGACAAATATAAAAGCTGGGTTTGGTTAAAACTCTGGATGGGAGACCAAGTGACACTCGTTTCAGGAAACTAGGCGTATGTCGCGCGTCACTAATTCACAGGAGAGGCATTTGAATGTAAACATGTATTTTTTTATCAAAATGCATTTTTTGGCAGAAATGCCTTATGGAACATGTGAACATTCATGTGCCTTAATAACTTAATAACTTGTATACCACCTGTAAATATGAATACAATTGTTAAATTACGAGCAGAGTTAGTTTAGCCACGTAAAAAGACAGGAAACTTCCCGCTAGCCTTGATTACCTGAGATAATGGATGGGCTGGACATGCCGAGAGATTAGTTCGGATTGGTCTGCCATGTAGCACGCTTCTGTCTATAACAAAGGGCTGCTCAGTATGTGTAGGTAATCCTTTCTAATGCGGCTTTTTAAAAGATATCACGAATAACTTCAAAAGTGTTGCTCTTTACTTTCTGGAGGACAGAGTTTTTAAATCAGTGGAATGCCCGGTGGAAGCAGAGTATGATAGCTAAGGAGATAGAGAAAATTCTGGCGTTTGATTGCAAATATGCGGAGGGAGTCAATGTGGTCCTCTGTAGCTCAGCTGGTAGAGCACGGCGCTTGTAATGCCAGGGTAGTGGGTTCGATCCCCGGGACCACCCATACACAAAAATGTATGCACGCATGACTATAAGTCGCTTTGGATAAAAGCGTCTGCTAAGTGGCATATTATTATTATTATTATTATTAAAAAGAGAACACACAGAAGGCTGTTGTTTAAAACACCTGTCTCCAGATTACATCTTCAAACTAAGGAAAACCATGGCATCCGTGACAGAGCTGGAGAAGTGTTCATCCATGTATACGGGTAAGAGAGTCTAGCTAGCTACATTTTCAGATATTATACATTTCTAATTTTGTCAGAAATTCATTTTCATTGCAAGTTAAAGCATACTGTAAGCTAGCTAGCTAACGTTAGCTGGCTGGCTCGCTAGCTAATGTTACATGTATGATCTGTGTATTAATATTATTCGTATCTCAGATCCATTTGCATTGCTAGTTATAGCATAATGTTAGCTAGCTAGCTAACATTGAATCTAGTTGGTTAGCTACCTGCAGATTCATGCAGGTTAGTAATGTTATGAGTTGGGATTATGGTTAATTGTTTAGCTAGCTAGCTAGCTACATGTCAAAAGACTCCACTATGCAAGGTACCATGTGACAAATAAACTTTGATTTTATTTGATATAGCTAGTGTGTGTTTACCAGAGACGATAATGTGAAGAACAACATTACCTGCACCAAAGTCAAATTAGGCCAACGTTAAGCCAACGAGACAGTGTCCAAGTTCTAAAATTCTCTGGTAGAATGTCCTGCTTTTATTTCGTCTTTTATTTTCTGTAATTACTTGTAAATAATGAACTTGTTGTGAGTTTATTTCCCTGTAATAATGAATACAAATTAGCTCAAGTTAAGACGATGTCAGCTATATGATCATTATTTGAAATGGCTAGCCAACTAACTTAATGTTTGCTAGCTAGTTAACAAGCTAGAAACATTGTTTAGAAAGTTGTTTTTAGTAGCTTGGTTTGCTAGATTGACATATACTCTATTCATTTTTAAACAGATGGGTTTATTGCTGTTAAAATACACCAGTTATGCTATTTTGGACCACCAGGCTGCTGATGTAATGCATGTGAGTCCTTAAAGAGATGGGTGGGGATAAGGTTTAAGAGCAGTGGTGTAAAGTACTTTAGTAAAAATACTTTAAAGCACTACGTAAGTCATTTTTTGGAGTATCTGTACTTACTATTCATATTTTTGACTACTTTTACTTTTACTTCACTACATTCCTAAAGAAAATATTGTACTTTTTCCTCCATACATTTTCCCTGACAACCAAAAGTACTCATTACATTTTTAATGCTTAGCAGGACAGGAAAATTGTCAAGTTCACACACTTATCAAGAGAACAAGTGGTCATTCCTACTACCTCTGGCCTGGTGGACTCACTAAACACAAATGCATATTTTGTAAATAATGTCTGAGTGTTGGAGTGTGCCCCTGGCTATCCATACATTTTAAAACAAGAAAATGGTGCTGTCTGCTTTGCTTATTATAAGGAATTCTAAATGATTTATACTTTTGATACTTAAGTATATTTTAGCAATTACATTTACTTTTGATACTTACATTTTACATTTACGTCATTTAGCAGACGCTCCTATCCAGAGCGACTTACAGTTAGTGAGTGCATACATTTTTTCATACTGGCCCCCCGTGGGAATCGAACCCACAACCCTGGTGTTGCAAGCGCCATGCTCTACCAACTGAGCTACACAGGACCTACTTAAACCAAATACTTTTAGACTTTTACTCAAGTAGTATTTTACTGGCTGACTTTCACTTTTACTTGAGTAACTTTCTATTAAGGTATCTATACTTTTTCCACCACTGCTTAAGAGGGTGTGAACAATGCTGAATGGGTGTAGAGAAAGAAGAGCTATCCATTACGTGTACCAAAACATTCAAGGGCCATTTTCTCAAAAGTGGGGTTTAAAGTTTATCAACTTTCAAAGCAGAATTACTTTCCCATTGTTCCTCACCTGTAGTGTATGATATACCATTTTCTAGTTCTGAGTCTCAACTTTTATCTAATGTAAAAAACACAATTTTAAATTTTGCTACATAACATCGAATCGAGCCGGTCGGTCACAAATGAATTGCTGTAGATCAACACTTCAGTAGGATGTGCTGCCCAGCCTATTGTTAATTTTTATTTTGATAGCGTATATATATGTTGTTTCAAAGGTACAAATTCAACATATTTTACGCATGGTTTGTCAATGTTCAAAATTGGTTACAGTTATGACAGTATTGTGGGTGACATTTCACCCTCAAAACAACAGTTGATTACCTGTATTTTCCACCTAGATTCAACGTCACAATACATTGACAAATTACGTTGAAACAACGTTGATTCAACCAGCTGTGCCTAGTGGGTAGGCACTATGAAATGAATCTATACAATTTATTCTGTGCAAATGAAATAATCTATACTAAAAGATACTTAATATTTACCCATATAATCACGGAAATGTTTCAAAGCAAAGACATCATCACAATATTATTTTGTTAGAGTGAATTCTGTAATGGAATATAGATTAATGAGATGAGGAAATGAAACTACTAATACTTCTTCTAATTGGCCATTTGTGTAATGACCCTGCCTACATCCGCAAACTTGTCCAACCCCTCTACTGTCTCTCCTGTTCTACTGGTCTCATTAGAGAGATGCTCTTTGTGAACCACACACAGTCACACACACAGTTACAGTCTTACACACACATGCGCACACGCACACAAACACACCAGCCTCCGCTGAGATCATCTGTGTCCTCTACACTGTCTGCCTTTCTCCTTTAAAACTCTCTATTTTCCTCTTCACATCTCACATCTCTCCCACATTGCCTCTTTATTGTGGTAGAAACAGCCTAAAACAGGGCCTCTCAACAGGGGGACCAGACAGGATCTTTGAGACCCAGAGAGGAGAGGAGGCAGTAGGCAGTGGGGAGGGTCTGCTCCGTTTCTCTCCTCTCCGCTGCTCCCATCACTGATAACACTGGGATCGATCGGACCCCAGGCAGGGGGAGACCAGACAATCAATGCCTGAAGCCCCTCAGGCACATTTTAATTATCATGTCAACACAGAGTGATAGTGTAACATAGACACTGGAAACAGTAGGCTACAGTACATAAAGTCTGTCTGGAAGTTCACTGCTGGGTATGTATAGTTATACAGTATATGGACTTACGAATTACGTTCCCAAAACACGTTTCTCTATTATGCTGAAGCATAAGCTGCTTTACTATTACATTATACAATCAGCCAAAGTACTTCAATATGGCATTCATACAGCACTGTAACATTAGAGAAAGCAGTACAGTGCAATACATGAATAGTCCAATCCTCTAGCCATGATTATGTATATACAGTACAAACACTGAGCTCTCCCATGAATTCAGTATGATGCGCTCTTATCATTGTATCTCATTACATCTCCCTGTGTGTTCTCTCCTGGGCCTCGCCACACCGCGCCACGGAGACATCCTCAGCACAGCAGGAGCATCTCACATCAATGTGAAGTAAATCTAGGCTCCTTTGACCCCCACACCCCACCTCTCCACTCTTCTCCTCCACTCCCCTCTACTCCCACACCCAATGCTCTACCCTGCGGCAGACACACATCTTCATTCCTCTCTCATAAACTGAGCTGTTTTACTGGTGTTCCCATCAAAAGTAGAGCACTATATTTTTGTATTTTATTTATTTAACCTTTATTTAACCAGGTAAGCCAGTTGAGAACATACTGTGTATCTATTCTCTATAGGGTGCAGTTTCAGATACACAGTATGTATACAGGAAGCAGCAGCACAGTAGGTGTTTATGCCACAGATACTGGGTGACAGAGGTGTCTGTGACAACCAACTGAGGATATATCAAACCCTTATAAACAGATGGTCTTCCACAGACCTGTGAGTTGAGAAAAAACCCAGCTCCATCTGGAAGAGAGCTGGGCTCAGAGACACTTCATCTCACTGGTGTCACAACACTCCACAGAGTCCTCCTGTGGCGTGACAACGTCTTAATGACTAGTGTGTCTCGTGTTTACGCTATTAGAGAACTCTGGGAATACTTCACTAACTTGGGATATTTTCCATGATATGAGGGTCAAGGAGCATTCACAAATGAGATCTCAGTGTGCCAGCAATTACACCAAAGTGGAGAATAACATGTTCTCTGTAAGTGCATTAATCATCTTTTCACAGAACGAAAGAATAACATGGGGTAATTGCAGTAAAAGCAGCCAGCCACAGGACTGCACTAAACTTAAATTAAATTGAACATCTCAAATTAAATTGCAGGATTTTAGAGACATGTATCCCATTATGTGGTCATCTGATTTTGTGGTCATCCGATTTTCTCTTTAAATAATTCCACATCTTTTAGGAATAATGCCTCCTCCATCACAAAGTAAGTAGAGATGAGAGCGCAGAGTCAGGCAGAGGGGTTGTGTTCCACTGTCTCAGATACTACATTACCTTCCTAAATAGGTGTGATGCCATAATCAAAATTGCTGGAGCTCTTTTTGTTCACTCTGGGCCCTTCAAAAGAAGATGACTCCACTTGCCAAACCTGTGCGTGATTTACAATTTCAGTTTAACACAGGAACTAGGGTCACCCTTCCTATCTTTGAGGGGTTTACCAGAGCTGGAATGCTGGCTCCATGATATGGTTGGGCCATAAAGGCCACCAGGGACAATAGCTCATCTGTCCCCCCCCCCCGCCTCCCCCCCACCCCCCTTTATTTACAACCCTGAGGAGATCAGGAGATGGGAGACAGACGCCTTAAAATCAGCAGATCGCTTTGTGATCTGCCTGGGTTATTACACGAGTGGGGAGGGGATTATCAGAGACTTTGCCACCAGAGCTGTGTTCCAAGAAAGAAAGAAAGAAAGAAGAGTCAGGGACCTTTTCTTCCCACTCTCCGTAACAAAGAGAAATGGGCTCCAATAACGTCAGAACATATTAAACACGTTTCTTATCAATGTATTAAACTGTTGGATTCATGACATATAACCTGAAACATAATGTGAGATTTCTCTTCTGATCCTCATATGTTATAAAATAAGTATAATGGGTATTTCACTGTAACATAAAATGTATGGATTTTACACAATAAGTGTTTGCTATCTACTGGCTGTGTACTTAATCTTAGAGATTGTTTGTCTTGTACAAAACACATTTTAACATTCTGTGAACACTTATGAGGAAATCTCAGATTTATCTCATATGAACATTAAATGTGTTGAGTTCATAGGACCAACGGGGTGTTCCCGTGTCACACTGTCTGGCCATTAGAGTCCGCCTTCTGTGAGTCTCCATATAAATTAGAGAACTTACTAAACAGAAAGTAGATCAAGTTCCGCAAGGCGAGGCCACGAACAATCCCATCTCCTTGGAATCCAAAACACCAATCGAGGAAGCCTTATCCTGCTCAGACACAAGAATCACCTGTGAGGACCCTGCGGAGCGCACTGTTGCTCATTCAATACATCCCGGGGGATAGAAGAAAGAACAAAATTAACTCTAATAGACTTTTTTTTCCGGACTGAGAGAGGAAGACGTGAGAATCACTCCTTCAACTGTGAGCTATTTCCGGCCCGCTGGCCTCAGCTCCACTGGCGAGAGAGAGACTGAGACCACCATCCTCCAACCACTCATCTCATCCTGACAGAATCCCACTGACAGAAAACATTGACACAAGTAATTTCCCGGTTACATTGTTCCTATTCTATGAAAGTGGCGTTGTGTGTGTAACGTAGTTGGAAGTTATTGAGTAGTTGTAAGACAGCAGGTCTAATTTACCAAGCCATGATCAGTTCTGTCTCTGCATTGTCCACATTCGGATGTGAACTGATTCCTGGTTGATGAAACTATAATTTCACGGTTGTGAAAGCACGTGTTGGTGAAGCCTCTCATATTTCCCTCTCAATTGATAAGACCATCTCGTCCTCAAAAGTCTGATGAATGTATGTACTGTTGTATTTGCTGAGTTGGGTACGGAAGTTAATTTATATTGACCTGTGGAGATTCTCACCTCAATAACTCTGCTGTATCCCGAATACCCTGCCTCTATATTGTGTCTGTTAACTACCTCATTTTCCAACTTATTTAGTCTAGTAAATAAAACCTTGAATTAATTATTTGTGGCATTGAGTTCATTTACAAGCGATTGGGTTCTTGAAGTTTCCGAGCTCGACGACCATTCAGAATGAGAATATAGTAAATTGACAGTTAATTAAGACTATTTTTGATACAGGATTAATGGTATAATGGTTAATGATAGAGTTAATTCAAGGGGTCTCTCTATATCAAAACCATTAATGGGGCCCCTCGTAGATTAATTAAATAAAGTAGATCAATTAATTATTCCAGTAATTGATCAGTAAATTATCTTGAATATCCATAGCCAAAAGTCACAACATCTCCTTCATTTTGTTGACGTTGAGGGATAGGTTATTATCCTGGCACCTCTCCACCAGGTCTTTCACCTCCTCCCTGTAGGCTGTCTCATCAGGCCTAACACTGTTGTGTCGTCAGCAAACTTGATGATTGAGTTGGAGTCAGGGGTGAACAGGGAGTACAGGAGAGGGCTGGGGCCCCTGTGTTGAGGATCAGCATTGTGGATGTGTTGTTGCCTACCTTCAACACTGGGGCCGGCCTGTTAGGAAGGCCAGGACCCAGTTTCACAGGGAGGGGTTCAGACCTAGGGCCCTGACCTTAGTGATGAGCTTGGAGGGCACTATGGTGTTGAAGGCTGAGCTGTAGTCGATGAACAACATTCTTACATAGGTATTTCTCTTGTCCAGGTGGGATAGGGCAGTGTGCAGAGCAATGGCAATTGCGTCGTCCATGGATCTGTTGGGGCGATATGGGAATTGTAGTGGGTCTAGGGTGTCGGGTAAGGTGGAGGTGATATGGTCCTTAACTAGCCTCTCAAAGCATAATGACAGAAGTGAGTGCTACGGGGCGATAGTCATATAGAATAAGCCCTATGACATTCTGTCTCACAAAGCAACACTTTTTTATCCCACCTTTACACCTCTCTTTTTATTGTTTAAATGTCATGTTTTTCTCTCACTTGCACTATCTGACCAAAGAAAGTCTAACTAAGTTCAACTTTGTTCTAAGCTATTGAATATTACCTTTTTATTTTTTATTTTCCTTTAATCATATCCCATTCTCTTTCTTTACATTCCCCCCACTGTGATTCCATCGTTGTTCACCCTACTGTCTCTCTTTGAATGTCTCCTACCCCCTCATGCCTTTTGTATGTTGTATGTAAAACAGGGTGTATCCTTTCTGCTAGTCTTTCGAATATCTTCATTGACATCTTCACAAGTCTTTCAACAGATCCTTCAACAACAAAAAAATTATCTCAATCAATGAATAATGCCATCTTCTTCAGTTTTGTAGTTAACCAAGCACATTTATCCTGAGGCCTTGCTGAGGTAGGAAAGTGGTAGACAGCTAAGGATAGAGAGAGTTTTGTATCTCTGTTGATTTGGGACCACTTTAAGACTGTAAAACACATTCACTGTCCTTACCTCTTGTAGATTAAGCAGCAGGAAGAGGGAGAGAGGGTGCAGTAGTATTTCTGTCTGTTTCTCCCTCTGCTAGAATTGTGCTATCTTCCACAGTAACACAGGACCTCTTGACATTCATGCATTTCAACTACAGTTCACTGTTACACACACATACTCAGTCTCTTTCTCTTTCTCTCTCTGGACTTGATACTAATTAGAATGGGAGCATTGTTCTGAGAACAAAGCCCATTCTCAGGTTACTATTTGCACCCTATCAGAAGTATGTTTTCATTAATCAACCTATAGTTTTATCTAATCTATAACAAAGCTCCTGGCAATGGCCCTGGGCTGTTAGAGAGGCATTAATGGACAATACAGTACACATCACAGCTCAGAGCTCAGCTCTTCAGATCATCAGATCATGGCATATAGCCTGCAGGCTCCTGTCTGTGTCTGCTCAGAGTGGAGCCAGCCTGCTAGGCAGTGAGCGGATCACACCAGGGGATCCAGTTTAGGCACATCACTCTGGACCCTAGCAGCTAACACACAACACTCTCACAACCTTGATGTGGGCTTGATTCCATCCACAGCAAAAAAGAAAAGTAGCTGGATGTTTACCCAGGAGAGCTCACTTGGCTCTCTGCACTATCTGACTGCAATGAGGGTCCTTTGAAAACAAAGGCTGCCTCTCCTTCGCTATAACACACACACACATGCACACACTCTCTCTTTCTCTGTCTCTGTCTCTCTTTCTCGCTCTCTGAAAAACAGATAAATAGTGTCACCCAGAGGTGTGGATTCGAGTCACATGACTTGGACTCGGGTCTGACTTGAGTCACAAATTTGATGACTTGAGACTCGACTTGATAGAAAATAAAACAACTTGAGACTTGACTTCAACTTGGAGACTCAGAGTCGGGACTCAACATAGACTTGAGACTGATGACTTCAAATTATCTGGCCAGGTTTCGTAACGTTTTGTCACTCATTTTGTGGCACAGTCTCTGTGGAATAGGCTATTCTTCATTTGCAAAAAAAAAACAGATTTGCTAGTGAAACGCACACTGGGGGGTCGCGAGTGTGAAACTGAATGAGAAAAATACATACAAATATCATACATATTTGAATAGGCTAGATATAGCCTACCATTTGTATTTTATATTTATACCTTTGCTTATTCGATCTGGTCAATAACATAGGCCTATGGCATTGCTCCAAATTCTTGTAATCTGTGCTTCAGAACCAAAAGGTTGCGCGTCTTGACTGTTGACCAATGACCAGTCACCAGCACTGGTGCACAAAGGCGGGTGCACATATCCAGATTAGTGACCAGAAAGCACTTGTTTATTTTCTCCGGTTTTGCCTGGCAAAAACAGAGTAGCCTACCTACGTTGATATTATCCATATACAATTCAGTTTAGCAATCTGCTATGGAATCATTTTTGACAGAACAATAGGCTGGTGATTTCATTAATCATTTTCATATTTCAGATAGGCCTAGTTTGGATGGATTATATACCTCAGTGGTGGTACTTGCTATAAAGAAAGCTGTAACATCGCACTACCTTCAATACTTATGGGATGAAGATGTAACATATTCTGGCAAATTAATTACAATATTTGTGAGGAAGAAAAAGGCTACAGACAGATCATGCTTTCCATCCGATCCTGCAACCCCCGCTGCATATACAGTGGGGGAAAAAAGTATTTAGTCAGCAACCAATTGTGCAAGTTCTCCCACTTAAAAAGATAAAAGAGAGGCCTGTAACTTTCATCATAGGTACAAGTCATCTATGACAGACAAAATGAGAAAAGAAAATCAAGAAAATCACATTGTAGGATTTGTAATGAATTTATTTGCAAATTATGGTGGAAAATAAGTATTTGGTCAATAACAAAAGTTTCTCAATACTTTGTTATATACCCTTTGTTGGCAATGACACAGGTCAAACGTTTTCTGTAAGTCTTCACAAGGTTTTCACACACTGTTGCTGGTATTTTGGCCCATTCCTCCATGCAGATCTCCTCTAGAGCAGTGATGTTTTGGGGCTGTCGCTGGGCAACACGGACTTTCAACTCCCTCCAAAGATTTTCTATGGGGTTGTGATCTTGAGATCTGGAGACTGGCTAGGCCACTCCAGGACCTTGAAATGCTTCTTACGAAGCCACTCCTTCGTTGCCCGGGCGGTGTGTTTGGGATCATTGTCATGCTGAAAGACCCAGCCACGTTTCATCTTCAATGCCCTTGTTGATGGAAGGAGGTTTTCACTCAAAATCTCACGATACATGGCCCCATTAATTCTTTCCTTTACACGGATCAGTCGTCCTGGTCCCTTTGCAGAAATACAGCCCCAAAGCATGATGTTTCCACCCCCATGCTTCACAGTAGGTATGGTGTTCTTTGGATGCAACTCAGCATTCTTTGTCCTCCAAACACGACGAGTTGAGTTTTTACCAAAAAGTTCTATTTTGGTTTCATCTGACCATATGACATTCTCCCAATCCTCTTCTGGATCATCCAAATGCACTCTAGCAAACTTCAGATGGGCCTGGACATGTACTGGCTTAAGCAGGGGGACACGTCTGGCACTGCAGGATTTGAGTCCCTGGCGGCATAGTGTGTTACTGATGGTAGGCTTTGTTACTTTGGTCCCAGCTCTCTGCAGGTCATTCACTAGGTCCCCCCGTGTGGTTCTGGGATTTTTGCTCACCGTTCTTGTGATCATTTTGACCCCACGGGGTGAGATCTTGCGTGGAGCCCCAGATCGAGGGAGATTATCAGTGGTCTTGTATGTCTTCCATTTCCTAATAATTGCTCCCACAGTTGATTTCTTCAAACCAAGCTGCTTACCTATTGCAGATTCAGTCTTCCCAGCCTGGTGCAGGTCTACAATTTTGTTTCTGGTGTCCTTTGACAGCTCTTTGGTCTTGGCCATAGTGGAGCTTGGAGGGTGACTGATTGAGGTTGTGGACAGGTGTCTTTTATACTGATAACAAGTTCAAACAGGTGCCATTAATACAGGTAACGAGTGGAGGACAGAGGAGCCTCTTAAAGAAGATGTTACAGGTCTGTGAGAGCCAGAAATCTTGCTTGTTTGTAGGTGACCAAATACTTATTTTCCACCATAATTTGCAAATAAATTCATTAAAAATCCTACAAAGTGATTTTCTGGATTTTTTTCTCAATTTGTCTGTCATAGTTGACGTGTACCTATGATGAAAATTACAGGCCTCTCTCATCTTTTTAAGTGGGAGAACTTGCACAATTGGTGGCTGACTAAATACTTTTTTCCCCCCACTGTATATATTTGTTTTACTTGACTTGAGACTTAACTTGGAAAAACTTGTGACTTGACTCAACTTGCTTTTAGAATGCATGACTTGGACTTGACTCGAGACTCGACCCGTTCTACTTGGGACTCGACTTGAGACTTGGACCTTGTGACTTGAGACTTGTTTGTGACTCGAATAAGAGTGACTTGGTCCCACCTCTGGTGTCACCTTACCTCAAATGTGTCACAACTAGCTGGCAGGAGTGTTTGGGTGGGCTGCCAGTTCCCAGCATGCACCACGACATATATTTGATGCCATGCTAACCCTTAACGGTCCAGTGCACCTGTTTTTATGTCAATATCAAATCATTTCTGGGTAACAATTAAGTACCTTACTGTGATTGTTTTCAGTTAAAATTGTCAAAAAGAAACAAAAAGGTTCCTGGCAAAGTATTTTGCTAGGACTGTCTGGGAGTGGTCTGAGTGGGAAGGGGAAAGCTGAAAACTAGCTGTTATTGGCAGAGAGGTTTGTCGCTCTCTTTCTTATTGGTCTAATAACTAATTTACTGCCTGATGATGTCACCAGACAGAACAAAACTCCATCCAACCAGAACAGGCTGAAATTTCAGTCGTTCTTTTCAAACAGCTCTTACACTAAAAGGGCATTATAATTTTCACAATTTCACCTTCCTAATGATTTCACTAATAATTTCTAATAACTAATAATTCCTAATAATTTCAAGCAGGCTGTCATGTGCCTTTTACTGAGGAGTGGCTTCCGTCTGGCCACTCTACCATAAAGGCCTGATTGGTGGAGTGCTGCAGAGGTGGTTGTCCTTCTGGAAGGTTCTCCCGTCTCCATACAGGAACTCTGGAGCTCTGTCAGAATGACCATTGGGTTCTTGGTCACCTCCCTGACCAAGGCCCTTCTCCCCCGATTGCTCAGTTTGGCTGGGCGGCCAGCTCTAGGAAGTGTCTTGGTGGTTCCAAACTTCTTACATTTAAGAATGATGGAGGCCACTGTGTTCTTGGGGAACCTTCAATGCTGCAGACATCTGTGCCTTGACACAATCCTGTCTCGGAGCTCTACGGACAATTCCTTCGACCTCATGGCTTGGTTTTTGCTCTGACATGCACTGTCAACTGTGGGACCTTATATAGACAGGTGTGTGCCTTTCCAAATCATGTCCAATCAATTGAATTTACCACAGGTGGACTCCAATCAAGTTGTAAAACATCTCAAGGATGATCAATGGAAACAGGATGCACCTGAGCTCTATTTCGAATCTCATAGCAAAGGGTCTGAATACTTATGTAATTAAGGTATTTCTATTTTTCATTTTTAATAAATTAGCCAACATTTCTAAAAAGCTGTTTTCGCTTTGTCATTATGGGGTATTGTGTGTAGATTCATGATGGACAAAAATAATGTAATACATTTTAGAATAAGGCTGTAACGTAACAACATTTTGAAAAAGTTAAGGGGTCTGACTACCCGGATGTTTGTATATACACTGTATATACAAACATCCGTGACTCCTCCAAAATCCATCCCCCGCCCACACTTCGACCAATCAGATCACATCTCTTTGTTCCTACTCCCCCTACAAGTAGATGATGGAGCCACCCACTCAGACAATAGTGAGGCGCTGGACAGAGGATGCAGACTCAATGCTGCAGGATTGTTTTGAAAATACTGATTGGAATATGTTCATAGATTCATCCACCCAGGACTCATCCATGAACATTGAGGAATATACATTGTCAGTCACAGGCTTCATTAGGAAATGTGTTGATGATGTTGTACCCACAATAACAATCCGACCAAAAACCTTGGATGAACGGATATATCCGTACCATGCTGAGAGCCCGTACTGCAGCATTCAATGTCAGCAGAACGAACCCTGATAATGCGCAACGTGTACAAGGCAAGCAGGTACGACATCTGCAAATCCATTAGGGACGCAAAAAGACAATACAGACTCAAACTTGAATTGATGTTCGACAACTCAGACTCGCAACGCATGTGGCAAGGACTACAGACTATCACAGACACCAGCTGTGTGGTGCCCACTAACGCCTCCCTCCCAGATGAACTTAACACATTCTATGCCCGTTTCGAGGCAGACAATACCGATCAATCCAGTAAGATTCTCTGAGGCTGATATGATGAAAACCCTCAACAGAGTGAACACCCCCGTTAGCAGCCGTCCCAGATGGCATTCCTGGCTGCATCCTCAGAGTGTGTGATGACCAGCTGGTGGGCATCTTCTCTGACATCTTCAACCTGTCCCTGTGCCAGGCTGTAGTCCCCACCTGCTTCAAGGTGACCACCATCGTCCCAGTGGCCAAGAAAAACAAGGTGACATGCTCAAATGACTATCGCCCAATCGCACTAACCCCGGTTATCATGAAGTGCTTCACACTGCATTCACTGCAATTTGCCCACTGCTCCAACAGATCCACGGAATATGCAATTTCCATCGCTATTCACACGACTGTAACACATCTGGACAACAGATCAAAACTATGAAATAACACATAAGGAATCATGTAGTAAACAAAAACGTGTTAAACAAATCAAAATATATTTTATATTTAAGATTCTTCAAAGTAGCCACCATTTGCCTTGATGACAGCTTTGCACACTCTTGTCATTCTATCAACCAGCTTCACCTGGAATGCTTTCCCAACAGTCTTGAAGGAGTTCCCACATATGCTGAGCACTTGCTGGCTGCTTTTCCTTCACTCTGCCGTCCGACTCATCCCAAACCATCTCAATTGGGTTGAGGTCGGGGGATTGTGGAGGCATAGGTCATCCGATGCAGCACTCCATCACTCTCCTTCTTGGTAAAATAGCCCTTACACAGCCTGGAGGTGTGTTGGGTCATTGTCCTGTTGAAAAACAAATGATAGTCCCACTAAGTCCAAACCAGATGGGATGGCGTATCTCTGCAGAATGCTGTGGTAGCCATGCTGGTTAAGTGTGCCTTGAATTCTAAATAAATCACAGACAGTGTCTCCAGCAAAGCACCCCCACACCATATCACCTCCTCCTCCATGCTTTACGATGGGAACTACACATGCGGAGATCATCCGTTCACCCACACCGCGTCTCACAAAGTCACAGTGGTTGGAACCAAAAATCTCAAATTTGTACTCTAGAGCAAAGGACAAATTTCCACCGGTCTAATGTCCTTTGCTCGAGTTTCTTAGCCCAAGCAGGTCTCTTCTTATTATTGGTGTCCTTTAGCAGTGCTTTCTTTGCAGCAATTCGACCATGAAGGCCTGATTCACACAGTCCCCTCTGAACAGTTGATGTTGAGATGTGTCTGTGACTTGAACTATTTGGGCTGCAATTTCTGAGGCTGGGAACTCTAATGAACTTATCCTCTGCAGCAGAGGTAACTGTGGGTCTTCCATTCCTGTGGCAGTCCTCATGAGAGGCAGTTTCATCATATCGCTTGATGTTTTTTGCGACTGCACTTGAAGAAACTTTCAAAGTTCTTGAAATGTTCCGTATTGACTTACCTTCATATCTTAAAATAATGATGGACTGTCATTTCTCTTTGCTTATTTGAGCTGTTCTTGCCATAATATGGACTTGGTCTTTTACCAAATAGGGATATCTTCTGTATACCCCCCCTACCTTGTCACAACACTGATTGGCTCAAACGCATTAAGATGGAAAGAAATTCCACAAATGAACTTTTAAGAAGGCACACCTATTAATTGAAATGCAGGTGACTACCTTCCAGGTGATTACCTCATGAAGCTGGTTGAGAGAATGCCAAGAGTGTTCAAAGCTGTCATCAAGGCAAAGGGTGGCTATTTGAAGAATCTAAAATATAAAATAACACTTTTTGGTTACTACATGATTCCATATGTGTTATTTCATAGTTTTGATGTCTTCACTATTATTCTACAATGTAAAAAAAAATGGTAAAAATAAAGAAAAACCCTTGAATGAGTAGGTGTGTCCAAACTTTTGACTTGTAGTGTATATACATTCATGCTGCACACACATCAGAACTGCTGCTACCAGACTCTTATTAGCTCAGTTGGTAGAGCATGGCGCTTGCAACGCCAGGGTTGTGGGTTCGATTCCCACGAGGGGCCAGTATGAAAAATGTATGCACTCACTAACTGTACGTCGCTCTGGATAAGAGCGTCTGCTAAAATGACTAAAATGTTTTAAAAAATGATTGTTAATACTGCACAGTTGAAACACTTCTAAACTTAAAATGCTATTTGGGCAATGTGGTGCTTGATAACTATGGGGGAAAAAAACATCCTCTGTGGGAGAAGATTATAGTGAGATCAAATGATTCCCCTCAAGAGAACAAGAGAGCCATTGAATTCTTAAGATGGTGAAACAAGTCCCAATTTTCCAGCAAGCCTGACATTCAAGAGGCACATACAGTACTGTGAGAAAGACCCAGCGGTAGGATTTTACAATGAGGACACAACAATGCAGAACTGCCAAGAGTGAGGCTTTTATTAGCAAACGTGAAGATATAGCCAGCGAAATGTACAAGTATTTACAAAAAGAATAAACTTGATCAAATAGAGCTCTTCAAACAAAACCCACGCTACACTAACGGCTGAAAACCTAGCAGCATGTCAACCGGTTCCCTGTCTTGTCTTGTCTAACAAACAAAGAAATGACATGCATCTTGTAATACCCATTACCCAGAATGCATCACAAACCCTACCAAGTACGTAATTGACAATCAACTTCAACAAAGGTATGAAAAAGAAAACTCATTCAGGTAATATATTCCACATGATAAATATTCCAACACTATTATCAATAAATAAATGTGCTTCTCATCAACCGTAAATCATCATCAGTGTCTGGTTCTTCATACAGGATGTCTTTAGATTAAGTGTTGGATGACATGGGACAATCATCACAAGTACAAGGGTGTTAAATAAAAATTATCTCCTCTCCGTCCTTTTTGTTGTGTGCTGCCTCAGTCTCTTTGATCTTTGACTAGCATTGATTTCAAGTTTTTTCCTTGGATAGGACTTTCTTATAAGAGGACTCATCCCTTTATCCAAACAGTTAGTGGAATAGTCCAATTTCCAGATGCTAAACAGACGAAGGTAAAACTCAGAACACTCAGAGACTTTGCTTCAAAAGTTTCTCATATTATAAATATGGCCAGATAAATGTGGTTGTTATTCAAAAAATGTTTTGATGCAAAGCCTTGATTTGTCAGAAGTTGAGCAGTGCTCTCAGGGATACGTTTGTAGGATTCACACACTTTAAATTCACCAGCTTGAAAGACTCCCAGGAAATTCTGATTTGATAAGAGCTTGAAGGATAAAGAATCAGTCTATTCCTCTTTTAATTAACTTTGTGGAAGCTAGCTATTCAAGAAGCAAGCAATCCAAAATAATGAAAACAGAATAATATTTACATGCGCATACAGTGCAGTGCATTTTCCTTGAAAAATTAAGAAATAGTCAATGAGATAATGGATGAATTCTGAATCCTCCTCATATGAAGAGACATAAGCACACACCTATACAGGCACATGCACATTTCTTTCTCATTGATCAGGGAATTACATAGCGCAATTGACCATATTTATCGTGGCTCATCAGCCCAATTAGGTGGCGAATGATAAGCATGGTGAGGCGCTGGTGTCCCCCAGCTCTTCCTGATGAGTGCGGGGCTAATTGGGGTCAAGGTTGGGTTGGGTGCGGTGAAACCGAGCAAAAAAATACCTGCAGTAATCTAATCAGGTGCATCATCAGACCACAGCCTAATCGCTGTCAATTACCCACCAGTTAGAGACATTGGGGAATAGCCTTCATTAGGCTACACTGCACCCCTGTTGAGAGAGAAAGAGAGAGAAAGAGAGAGCAAGAGAGTAACAGCTCTCCTCCCTCGTCGCCTGCCACCATCACAGCCATCAAAGGCCCATCTGGGAGGTGGCAGCAGCACTTTTAGTGAAGAGCACAGGTGTTCCTGTTTAAGTGTTAATTAGATTAGTGCAGATCAAACAGGGGTGTCGCTCGCCAGAGAGCGGAGGTGGAGGGGGCATCCCGCAGGGTCTGGGGGTCCAACCCCTTCTTTTCACCCACCAATTAGGATGAATTAATCAGTTGATGGAATAATTTTATTGGATCTCCTGAAGCTGGGATGGAGCCTTGTAGGGTAGCATGCAATAGCATGGTGAGGCTTTCTGATGGTCAACCTAAGTTGATGCCAGACCATTCTGGTGGGGTCCATGATATCCGGGACCCTTGGGACGTCCCAACTATGACTTCACCCCATTGAAAATGAAAATGGTTAAGGTAAAGGTTAGGGTTGTAAGGATTATGGTAAAGGTTAGGGTTTAGGATAGGGATGTTACAAGGATCCTGGATAGCACCAACCTTTCTGTTGGTAACCAAGGAGAAGCATGGCAGTCTACAGGGCTGGCTTGATCAAAACAGGCACAAAAAATATATATATATAAGCAAACAAACGAAACATTGTATTTTTAAAGTGTGGAGTGTCTGAGCTGTGCCTGACAAACTAGCCGTGAGAGGCCTGAGTTGTTATTCTTCTATGTATTGTGCCCTAACTCTTTTGAGGACCTCAGTGGTTGTTTGGGTCCTGTGGGGGCGTGGTGATGCTACAGATACGGGACCTGTTCTCAGAAGCAGGAGCTGGAGCAAGAAGAGGGGAACCATGGAGAATCTCACACTGCCAAGTCTCTGTGGGGGACACACACCCCTACCCAAATTCACTCACCTTCCTTAAAGTTAGAACATAAACCCTGCCGAGCACGAAGCTCCCAGAGCAGATGTCACACAGAACAGGGACTGCCACATCAATAACACTACACATCAATGGCACGTCACGTACTCTATCAGCCTCTGATGCATTATCTTACATCAGATAGAATGTTGATTCCGCCTGCACTGATCTGTCTCGTATCTCACAAATACTAATGGGAAAGATCAAAAGTAGTTTGGCTACAATGTGCTGTCTTACATTCGAAAATATCACCTAGGTGACATCGTCTGCTGAAGCCCATTTCTGCCTGAAAACAGTCGGAATTAATCTAAGCTAAAACAATAAATCTGTCAATAATTTGAGTCGCTCCATTTTACATCTAGCTAAAGATGTTTGTGCTTCACCGAGCGGTATTTCTGAAGTTTGACAATGGGCACGAAAGCTAGCATAAATTTGTCCAACATTAGCTTGCTGAGCCAGTCGCTGAAACGATGCTGCTAACCAACCAGCTACCTACTTAGTGCACACACAATGTTGAATGCTTCGAACAAAAGCTAGCTAGCAAGCTACTGTAGTAGTGCTAATGCTAACATTATTATGAGTTTTGCAGTGGCCTTCCGAGTCAGCTGCTTTGCTCAGCTGACCCAACGATACAAAGTAGCGTGGGTAGCTAGCTAAAACAGCTAAGCAGCTGATCAAGTCATTGCACTGGTGACCGACTTCTTTGCCCATAATCTTTGCAGGAAATAACTTTGCTTAAATTTTCTCACAATTGCAAACTATTAAATTACCGTTTTTTATTACTTTAGCTAGTTGTTCTGCCTATTTCAAGGAGAGTCATATGAGAGCTAAGTGATATAAAAAAAATAGGAACTATGTTTTCATTGTTGAATGGCGTATGCTCGGGAATATTCACATTTTGAATATCACTTCCACGTCGTACAAGACAGATCAGATCGGTTGAGGGACGAGCGCCGTGTAGGAGTGACACCATCTGATGTAAAACAATGCCTCTGATGTGGATGGCACTATTCTGCAGCATCCGACACTAAAGGTTCCTGGTTTGTTTGTTTGTTTGTCTGGCTCTTCTTCCCTTCTCATTAGTTAATTGTCATGGTACGCCGCAGTGAACTGCACCATCTCAATCCTCTGCTGGTAGTGTGTTTGTGTCCTTCGGTGCGTGTGTGTGTGTGTCTGTATGGCATGCTTGTGCATGTGTGAGTGTGTCTGCGTGTGTGCG